>NC_090765.1:7897558-7997801 GCF_036898095.1 Palaemon carinicauda | reverse complement strand
TTTCTTCCATTTTCAAATTCTAAGATAAATTTTTTTTTAGATAATTCTCTACTTCATAGTGACCAGGTAATGCTTCTGTAAGGACAGTGAGACAAGCGTCACCAAGATCAACTGATACTTTATTCAAATGTGCATGGGAGTATATTACAAGGTGCGGACGGAAAGGTAGGATGGCGCTGGCGCCAAATCAGAATGAATTGCTCGCCAAAATATGTGTTTTCTTACACTTACAAATATACGAATTATGAGTTAACAGAAACATGTAATGAAATGATACATATGTCAAAATGTAGCTCTGATAGAGCGGAATACATATACATGGGAAACCACGGTGTGGCGAAAGGAGAATTCAAATAAATGAGCAGTTTGTTGATTTTCTGGACGACGAAGGGAGCGGTGTCCTTACAAGTACTCCCCCCCCCCCCAAGACATTGGGCGGCGTAGAGGGCTGATGATCAATCTTCGTATCTTTTCGGGCGTCGGAGGGTTCCTCTTGTTTTTGAACGGAGAGGCGCGCCGGCGGTCGGCGTAAGGATCTCTTCCTCTTGTCGTCGTTTGATGATTTTTCTTTCGTTGGGCGCCTTGTTTTGAGATGGAACTCTGGATCTGCCAGGTCCGGCGGAGGCGGTGTCGCTTCCTTCGAGAAATGCTGGTTTCACGCGGTCTATTGAGACCCAGTCCTTTTGGCCATGGACGTCGAGAAGGAAGGCTTTCGTTGTCCTCTTAATTACCCGGTAGGGGCCTCGATAAGGTCTAGTTAGTGGTTGTCGATGAGCGTCGACACGGACGAAAACGTACCCGCAGTCATCCAGGTTTTTTGGCTTGAAGTGCTTGGTTCTGTCCTGGTAAGTTTTGAGACATGGCCTGAACTTCCTGGCGATGTCCCTTAGGTGATCCAGCTGTGTGTCGTCGGTTGATGAGGGAAAGAATTCGCCAGGAACTGCGAGCGCCTCCCCGTAAACCTTTTCCGCGGGCGAAGGTTCGCCGTCTGCGCGAGGGGCGGTGCGAAGGCCGAGGAGTACCCAAGGAAGTCGTGAATTCCAGTCCCCGTCGGTGCAGCTCGCCATCAGGGACGCCTTGAGGGCGCGGTGAGTTCTTTCGACCATGCCGTTTGCCGCGGGGTTGTATGCCGTGGTGCTGTGGAGCGTCGTCCCCATCAGGTTCGCCAAAGCGAGCCATATTTCTGAGAGGAAAGCGGGGCCTCTGTCTGTCGTGATGTCGTCAGGAACGCCAAACCTGCTCACCAAGCTTGACAGGAGGGCTTCGGCGCATGCTTGAGTCGTAGCATCGGTCATCGGCGATGCCTCCAACCGCCTTGTGGAGCGATCGATGATCGTAAGCAGATAGCGAGCAGATCCAGAAGGGGGCAATGGTCCCACGACGTCGATGTGTATGTGACCGAAACATCTTTTTGGCTGGGGGAAATCGCCTACCCCCGATTCGGTGTGACGGCTGACTTTGCTTGACTGGCAGTTGATGCATGACTTCGCCCATTCCCAGGCGTCATTTTTTATCCCTGGCCAGACGAACTTCTCAGACAGAAGACGAGCGGTGGTGCGTCCTGAGGGGTGTGAAAGTCCATGGATGATATCGAATATTTTCCTTCTGCAGGAGGCTGGTTTCCAGGGACGTGGGCGGCCGGTGCTGGTGTCGCAAAGAATAGTTACTCCTGCTGGTCCGAGGGGAATCGCACTTATCTTGAGCGCGGATGGCCCTGTCAGGTGATCCTGTGCTTCTCGGTCGGTGCGTTGTTCGGTTGCGAGATTGGCGTAGTCGATTCCCAGGTGGATTGCGTCAATTTCAATCCTTGAAAGGGCGTCCGCGACTGGATTTTTCTTTCCTGGGACGTAACGTATGGTGCACCCGAATTCGGCGATTGTTGCGAGATGACGTTATTGTCGGGAGGACCATGCGTCAGTTGATTTCGTAAAAGCGTGTACGAGGGGTTGACGGTCCGTCGCAATTGTGAAGGGAGTGCCCTCCAAGATGTGCCTGAAGTGGCGGACGGCGAGGTAGACGGCGAGGAGTTCCCTATCGAAGGTGCTGTATCTTGTTTCGGCGGGTTTCAATTTCTTGCTGAAGAATGCCAGCGGTCGAGAAGAACCATCGACGAGTTGCTCCAGCACAGCCCCACAGGCGACGTTGCTGGCGTCGGTCGTTAGTCGCAGGGGCGCGTTGTCGTCGAAATGAGCCAGGGTGGTGGCATTTGCGAGGGCATCCTTCGTCTGGGCGAATGCCTGTTGCTGGGGAAAACCCCACTCGAGTTTTTTCGCTTTTCCTTTCAGGACGTTGTCGAGGGGTGACAGGGTTTGTGCGATGTTGGGGATGAAGCGCCTATAGTAATTGACCATCCCCAGGAACTCCTGAAGTTGGCGGATAGTCGTAGGTATCGGGAAGTTTCTGATGGTGTCGACCTTCGTTGTCATGGGTTTTACCCCGCACGAGGATACGCAGTGACCAAGGAAATCCACTCCTTCCTCACCGAACGTGCATTTGTCAAAACGTACGACCAGGCCGTTCTCCTGTAGGCGTTTGAGGACGGTGCGGACGTGCCTCCGGTGTTCCTCCTTGGTTTTCGAGAATATCAGGATGTCGTCGACGTAGCAGACGCAGAAAGGTAGGTCACCCAGAATGCTATCCATTAGTCGTTGGAAGGTCGCCCCAGGGTTGCGTAGACCGAAGGTTGAGTATGCGAAGGTGTAGGATCCAAACGGCGTTACAATGGCAGTTTTCGGGATGTCTTCCGGAAATACGGGGACCTGGAAGTAAGACTTGAGGAGGTCCATCTTGGTAAAATACTTCGCGCCGTGCAACGCGTTCGTTAGGTCCTGCATGTTGGGCAGCGGGTAGTGATCGGGCATTGTGATGAGGTTGAGGCGCCTGTAGTCGCCGCAAGGTCTCCAGGACCCGTCCGGCTTTTTTTACCATGTGTAGGGGCGATGCCCAGGGGCTCGATACTTTCTTACAGATACCCATGCGTTCCATGTCCTCAAAGGCGCGTTTGGCATCCTTCAGTTTCTGGGGCGGTAGGCGGCGGAATTTGGCATGAGTAGGAGGTCCTGTCGTTGTGATGTGGTGGTAGATCCCGTGCTTGGACGGGGAACCTGGTGAGTGTCGGAGCTCGGGCTTGAAAACCTCGGGAAATTCTTGTAGGAGGTCGGCGTAGGGGTGCGTCGTTACGGCGGATACGGACATTGTTGCAGGGCCGTGTTCTAGGGCGCGGAACTGACAGGTTCCCGTGTCGATGAGACGTTTGTTAGCGACATCGACGAGGAGTCCGTGGTGGGCGAGGAAATCCGCACCGAGGAGGGGGCGATTGACGTCAGCAATGGCGAAGGGCCAAGAATACGAACGGCCCATGATAGATATCTTGAGGGTCCTAATCCCATAGCACCGTATGGGAGATCCGTTGGCGGCGATGAGTGAGGGAGCGTTTTTGTCGGGACCACGGTCTAGGTCGGACTTGGAAGGTGGGAACGTTGAATGCATTGCGCCGGTGTCTACCATGAGTCTACGGTTGGAAATGGTATCGAGGATATAGAAACCATTCTTGTTTTGGTTACCTGCGGCTGCGATGGTGGCAGGTGGATGCTTCTGGCATCGTCTTCTAGGGAAACTGCATGGTGCTCTACATTTCTTGGCATCGCTGCCGAACTGTTGGTGGTAGAAGCACCATGCTGGGTTAGTCCTAGGGTTCGGTCGTATTGGTTGCGGCGGTTTCTTTCTTGATAGAACGTTGATCTCGTCGTCCTCAGGGGCCGTTGCCGAGGAGTCTATGGAAGAGCAGCTGCTGAAGGAGGAGAACGAAGGCGGTGTTGACGATGATGCTCCAAGGCGAGATGCTTTGGAGGCCTCATGGAGCTTCTGAGCCTTTGACAGGAGTTCGTTCATCGGGAGCGTGTCGGCGTCTGTCAATCGGGCCCTTACGTCCTGTGGTAGGCGTCGAAGAAAGATCTCGCGAGATAAGCTAATCTCACGACGTCGGCTGTTGCTGTCTGTTTCGGGGAGCAAGAGCAGGCTGGTTAACTTGTCCCACGCCTCGACAGGAGAGGTGTCACCCATGGGCTTGCCGGCGAGGTCCAGGACTTTCTGTGCCCTTGCTGAGACGGAGAGGGAGTAGATGCCGATGAGTTTCGTTCTCAGGTCGTCGTATGAAACTTGGCCGGCCTGGGCGTCGAGCCATGGGGAAATCTTGTCAAACACCTCTTCAGGTATGGAGGTGAGAACGATGTCAGCCTTGGCGCAGAGTTGCTGAGTCTAGCGACACGGAAGAGTACGTCTGCTCTCAGGAACCAGGAAGCGGTGTTGTGTTGAGAAAAGGGCGGCAGTTTGACTTTGGGAGTGGAGGCGAGGCCGTTGGGTGCAATGGGCGTGTTGCTTCCTGCATCGTGGCCAGACGACGAGTCGGCGAAGAGGTGAGAAGTTGATATGCCGGTTAAGCTCATCCTACTGCCTTACATGCACCGAAGTGTGGGAGAACCAAAGGCAGGCTCATGCCTAAGGTAACGGAGTATAGAGAAGGTAGCACGGCCGTAATAAGTCCGTTAATGGCAAAGCCAAAACCGCTGAAGCTACTTTCAACTCCGGGGTCACCAGTTGTAAGGACAGTGAGACAAGCGTCACCAAGATCAACTGATACTTTATTCAAATGTGCATGGGAGTATATTACAAGGTGCGGACGGAAAGGTAGGATGGCGCTGGCGCCAAATCAGAATGAATTGCCCGCCAAAATATATGTGTTTTCTTACACTTACAAATATACGAATTATGAGTTAACAGAAACATGTAATGAAATGATACATCAAAATGTAGCTCTGATAGAGCGGAATACATATACATGGGAAACCACGGTGTGGCGAAAGGAGAATTCAAATAAATGAGCAGTTTGTTGATTTTCTGGACGACGAAGGGAGCGGTGTCCTTACACTTCTACTTTTCTATCTCTTTCTGTACTGTCATCATTTCTCTCTCTCTCTCTCTCTCTCTCTCTCTCTTCTCTAGAGTTTTCTTATCATTCTTTACATAACGCGAATAAAGTTCCAATGTTATAATATTAGAACCCAAGTTGGAGCTGTCTGTACCGAGGTCCATGTTTATATTTTCCAGGTCGTCAACAGAGGGGTTGGTTTATTTTAAAAGAGCAAGCCGGGTTATCCACCTCTTATCGGAGGATGTCAGTCCTATCCCATGTGGCCCAACACGAGAAGAGGCTTCAGCGTGGACCAGTCCTCTATTAGAGAGGGGCTGCCTCTCTTTAGGTTGGCGTACACTGGTCAGTGGGGGTAGTTAGCCCCTTCCGACGACTCCAATGCCCGGCGTCACCCATTACCCACAAATATGGGTGACTTACAACTGGGTCACTGGAGCCTGACTCTCAACAGACTTGGTCTACACCCAATGGGGTCTGCCAGAGGGTGATGGCATCTAAATTGGTACAGGTTGAGACGGAATGCCGTCCATCCCACACTGTGGCAAATGCAAAGAAGCAGCCAAAGACGTCAACAAGTTCAAGCCCAAAAGGAAGAGATGGGAGAATAAAAGAAATAACCAAAAGGAAAAGAGAAAGTGCCGATTGATTTAGTTGGATCAACAGTTGGGCACCGAGGTCCAGTGGGAAAGTAGTTCCCACTGTTTATTAGAGCCCATCCTCATCAAGGCTTCAGTATCTGGGGGGAAAACAGATATAAAGGCACAGGCTTAAGCTAAATACACCTGTTAGAGCTGAGACCAAGAAAATATGGAATCATCCTCCCATAGCTGTAATGATGGGCTTCCGGCCAGAAGCCAAGAGTTCTACCTCAAGGACTGGATCACCCAGCATTCCGATGACCCAACCATTGAAAATAGTTTCACCGAAAAGGTCCAAACCATCTTTGGGATGGCCGACTAGATCATCCAATTCTGTACTCTCACATATAGCTTAGAATGCAAATATCTCCCAACCGTGATCCCTTCTCCCATTCTTCTAGGCAGGCAATAACGAATGTAGAAATATCCACGCCATTTAAATAAAAAAAATAAATGACCAAATAAAATAGAAAACACACACACACACACACACACACACACACACACACACATATATATATATATATATATATATATATATATATATATATATATATATATATATATATATATACTGTATATATATATATATATATATATATATATATATATATATATATATATATATATATATATATATATATATATATATATATATATATATATATATATATATATATATATATATATATATATATATATATATAAATTTAAGAAAAATAATACTCATAGAGATAGGACACAAGATGAAAAAAAAGTATATAAACTAAGGAGAAGGCCGAAGTATTATTGAAAAGAAGAAATAGGTGACAGAGAAATTTAGATTCGAACTGGGAGAGTAATTTCCTCAAGGTCAAGACCCCTCCTTCCCGTCACAATTCTTCAACAATATGAAGAAACCACGTGACTACGTCGAGGCATTCTCTCGTAAAGCGAGAGAGAGAGAGAGAGAGAGAGAGAGAGAGAGAGAGAGAGAGAGAGAGAGAGAGAGAGAGAGAGAGGAGAAGGGGGGGGGGAATTAACTTAAGAGAAGACTTAAACTAAATCTGCTATAGACTATGAAAATTGTTATTGTATAACAACTAGTATGGAAATCAAATGTAATTAAAAAAACACTTATGTTGTATTGCTTACTAGCTATTTGCATTGGCACGGGATGTATCATAAATACAATATATACTTTTTTCTAAAGGAAATTCAATTTACAAATTTCCTTTAATTTAGATACCCCAACCAAATTTTATATATTTATTAAAGAAGTAATTGAAATGTACATTTTTATCTAGTTTTAATGTGTTTTTGTAACAAAATGTTAAGGAATTTTGTACATAAAGTATTTAAAGAAAACGGGCATATAACGGCCATTATTCGAATATTATGACATTTTCATAAAAGAGGTAAATAAGTGATGATTACAGTACGTATAGAGATGTTTTACTCGGGGTTTGGTCTATAAACTTTGCATTGTTCTTATTGTAGACAACTACTCTTGTGATGGTATATACAAAACATGGCAAGTTTCACTCGGTGTAATCAGGATTTCATAAAATTGTAAATCTGGGTTTATAATGTGTTCTTTTGATAATGCAATTTTGCTAAATGTGATTCGAAAAATATGAGGAATCAGGGCCATATAAAATCTAATCAGAATGTAACGCTCGTAGTAGATAGCCAGCATGTGCAATTTTGATGGAGTGTGTTTAAGTATAAACTAAGAAAACATTAGTGTCTTTGTGTGTGTAACGTGAGAGGGGATGTCGAGGAGTGGGAAGGGTTGTTCTTATACTTAATAAGAAATGACAGTTCTTAAAAATGGAATTGCAACCGCCTATAGATCACAAAAAATTATCATTCAGTAAAATATCAAAGTGATAGCACGCCAGAACAATGCAAATGAACACTTTTAAATTTAGTTTAATCTAAGAACAGCAACTTATAGTAAACAAGCAAAACAACTAATCATATTATTATTATTATTATTATTATTATTATTATTATTATTATTATTATTATTATTATTATTATTATTATTATTATTATTATTATTAGCTAAGCTACAGCCCTAGTTGGAAAAAAAAACAGAAAATAGCTAAATGAAAGAAAAGTTAAAAAGCAAGAAAAATGGAACTGAAAGAGTTCAGAGGGAAATTCCTCATGCGTGACAATAGAAAAAAAACCATGATATGATCTCTATTGTTTTTTTTTTCTCATTCAAAATGTGTTCATATGGCCGGGTATAAAGTCCGTTATCCCTATACAACATCTGGTTTACGCATTGCTTTACGGAATATTCTCTCTAGACTATTGGCCACGTCTCAGTATTGTCTTGTCATAAAAGGGGGTGCGGTTTGCATATATAGTTATAAATAAATTACCTAAAATTTCTATAGAATAGTATTATCATTGATATATTAGAATAATAAAAATATTATAAATAATATGATGAAATTATTTATCAAAATTTGGCCTAATTAAGTAAATTTTGCCATTTTATCTCTGGAATATTCCTTCTTTTGTAGAGAGCAGGACTGTTTGGAGTCAGTAGAGACCGCCTACTTCAATGTTTACATTAACGTTTCGGGGAGCGGCACTATTAGGCTTATTGGCACTGCGGGTTGTGGACTTCTAAGCTGTCAACTGTGTCGTGGCACTGGTATTCTTTCAGTTCAATAGAACGTAAAGATTAGTGAATTTATTTTACCATCGGGCCAAATATTACGCTGTACTATCATTTCCAACTAAAAGTAAAGTTCTTTATTAAATAATATAGCAATGGGAGGCTTCAGAACTTTGTCACTGGTGCTGATTGTGGGCGTATCAATAATCCTACCATCAGTGGTTGGAACCGCCGATGACCCATTTATGTCATATGATTTTCTGTACAACGAAGCGGTAGAAAAATACTTAGCAGAGGACTGGGAGGGGTGTATTAAATATATCGAGATGGCGTTGGATGACTGGCACTGGTGGCAAGGCAGCATCATAGGGTGAGTTGCAATGTACGAGTTTGTGTTATATGTTAACGGGTAAACCGTCCTGGGATACTACCATATTCGATAGGTAAATACACTCGTTTAGACCAGGCTGGATTTAGCACATAAAGATATTTTTCTACTTGGATAAGTTTTTCAAAATAATGTAATCTTCACGATACAATACTGTACTCCTAATTTCTAAAGTAATGGGTTTTATTATAGTTATGGACAGGAAAAAGTTCCTACAAAATTAAAGTTTTTTTCCCACAGAAAAAAAACCTGTTTTCGAAAATGACACATTTTCACAGCAAATAAATATTTAGTGAAATATTTATATACAGTATCTATATCTGCTGATAATGGTGGACCCCCAGTTGGAACCCGGGGTTTTCGGTGAGGAAAACATACTGGGATACGGTATATAATGGTAAAAAAAAAAACTTCTCTTTAAATTATTTTCTTGGATGTATAATAAATCAATGGAAAACTGTACACCAAAGTATCTATATCCTACACTATTGGTACATATTTAATTTTTTGTTGACATTCTTAGAAGCGGTTGTATTCGCTCCCGTTCGTTCGTATGTACATACGTGGTAACCAGTTTTAGAACTTCGGCGCGTGAACTCCGCCCCCCTTTGCGTAACAGGATGACTCATTTTCTTATAAGCCCTCCTCATTTTTACCCGTAACATTCAAGTATTTGACCCTTCTAATACCGTATGTATGTATTCGTTGTTGAAATACGGGAACGAGTGTCATTTTCGAAGGAAGCGTAATTTTTTCTATAAGAAAAAGTAGTTTTTTTCCCTAGGTTACATTGCCCTGTAATACAGTAAAATAAAACCATTTGTTTTTATTCACGACATTCAAGTATACTATGGGATGACACTCCTAATACTGTTTGTATGTATTCGTTGATGCTATAGCCACGTGCATATTTCTCATTTTCTTAAGTTGATAGTCGTTCCCTCCGTTATTACAACATTTTAATGTATTCCCGTAAAATAATATTGATTCTTTCCTTCACTTTATCTTACTAACTGTTCGTTATTTCTGTTTTTTTTATTGCGGTATTACATTCAGTTTTCACATATAAAATACTTGCTTTGAACGAGTTCACCCTTCAATTTTACTTTACAGATGGCGTACTGTTACACTGATGTTTCCGTTAATCAATCACGTAACTGTACATATGGAAACTTATATAGGAGGGTTATATTTCCCCCTTCCTTTGTTATCACTTTAAGTACTTCGCTTCTGTCCTTTCTAAATCTTTTTTTGTGTGTGTCACCAAGTGTAGCTAACACATATCTAAAAGCGTATAAAGTCATACCACATAAATTGCAGTGGCCGAAGTGTCGTTCTTGGTTATCTTATAAGGAAGAAAAGCATCTTCGATAACCCAATCATAAATTAAGTCATTAATTTGTCTTTATTGAATTTTAGGGTCTGTGATTTTCATGTTTACAAAAATCTGTCGAATAATTACCAAGAAATTAGAACCAATTTAGGGGGGTGTGCAGCTCAGCATGTACCGCTTGCCAGTACATAGAAGCTTGATGTTTTTCTTTTTTCACGAGTGAATGGCGAAAGGAAGAACCATTAGTTATTCTAAAAAAAAATATATCGCAAATAATTATTCAAGAAATAATAATCAATCATTGATGTTAGTGTGCGCAGCTCAACATTACCGCTTGCCAGTACATACGGAGCTTGATGTTTTTTTTTTTTTTTTTTTTCGTGAGTGAAGCGAGCGCACTGCTAAGGAAGAACCATTAGATTTAGGGTAAAACATTTAGAACAGAAAATATATATTTTCCTGTAGTGAATTCAGTAATGGGATTTCACCAAATTTGACTTCATTTCAATTATACTGTACCAGTTTTAGTGAGTGTGTAGTGGGGAATGAAGGTGTCAAACTGGTTGTTCTGTTTGTTTGCAGTTGAAATGAAGGTAAATTTCGGTTGAATCACTTTATTTACTACGGGAAAACATATATTTTCTGTCAAAATGTTTCCCGGCCATAAATATAATTTTAATGTAACTGGAATTTGCTCTAAGAACTAAACGAGTCCTGGCTATTGTGGCCATTTTCTCTGATGAATAATGAGGACTTGGACTGGGGAATACTGTAGTAACATGTTTTGACCGAATAAAATTTGAAAATTTTTAAACACAAGACTTACCAGGTGGTTATATAAATATAGCTTTAGTCCCTGACGTCCGGCAGAAATTCAAAACTCGTGGCAATCGCAGATTGAGTAGCCAGGTGTACCACCAACGCCCTCTCTCGCGAGGTACCAGGAACCATTCCATGATTCCTAAGATCTTCCCTGCCGCCATTGACGGCGACATCGTTGGATATTCACTCGTTATTTAACCTGGATTTTTGCAGTTATCTTTGGTGATGTACTACTAATTTGGTTATTGGCTTTCGCTTGTTTGGATTTGCTTTCGAATTTTCTTGAACCTTGACTGATTTTATGTTCGTAGCTTAAAGGGGTAGGATTAGGAGTTTTTTCCACCAACTGTAAAACTCGAACCCTCTCTTTAAAACATGATGGCGGAAGGTAAACACTCCGCCAACACTAAGACGTCACAATCATATGACGTAGACTACGTAGTTCTACGTAGTATGACTTGCATATTTTCTTTTTTCTATGCAGATAATGAAAAGTAAATTCTACTTCCAAACCAAAAGTATTTAAGTTTTTATGATATAAAAGGAATATATTTTTTTAAGAAAATATTTGTCCTATTAGTATATTTTCTTTAGATGATCATCTATCTATTTTCAGAGATTAAATAAAACTAGTGTACAGTTAAAGTTACGCTAAGTAGTTCTCATGACAATCGATACAGTCTCACAAATTACTTTGTATCATTATTTATTTTGGTTTTCGATATTGGGATTTCTAATATTAATCAAATAACCTATTGCAGTCTCATTCAAGCCCTTGGCAGAAGAGTAATATCTCTCGCAGCAGGCAGGTCTATTTATGGTTTTATGTGAAAGAGTATAAAAAGTGCAATTTTCAGTGCTAATTGGTGCAGTGTTTTTATTCAGTCTGCTCGACCCTGTCGTTATCCTAGCCCTAGACCTCTTCCAAGCTCCCCAACCCCTGGGAGAAGGAATGTCGATCGGCGAAAGGAAACGAGAGGCGTTAGCGCCCGAGCAGACGTCCCCTCGAGCGTTCCTGTTGACGCTTCCCAGAACGCTCGCCCTCGCCGTGGGAAAGACGAGGTAAAAGTGTTATCTTCACCGTCGGTTGACTCAGCTCACAGACAGGGATGGTGTCTTTCTTGTCTAGAAGGAAGGAAAAAACGCAAAAGAGTTGCTCGTCATGACGCCGAGCGTTTAGATGCTTAACACCATAACGCTAGCGTCAAGAAGGATGTCGAGTGTTAAGGAATGGGCTACATCACGCCAAGCGTCGAGTAGCTGGAAGTCATGACACATAATGCAGAGCGTCAGAGTATTGGACAGCAAGCTACTATCGATGCTGTAAGAGGTTGACACGTTGTTTGAACCTGAGTGCAACTTCTTTGTCTCTCTTGTTGGATGAGCAAACGTCATAGTTCCGAGCGTCTGAATCGCGAGCGTTATTGTGCCGAGAGTCACGTGGCACCGAGCGTCAAGCAGTTGCATGGCGTCAAGCGCTCAACAGTTGGACTTAACGTTGAGTGTCAAGCAGTTAGACATGACGTCAAGTGTCAAACAGTTACGTGACGTCGAATGTCAAGCAGTTGGACGTGACGCCTAGTGTTTAGCATAGTTCTGAGCGTCTAAATCGCAAACGTCATTGTTCTTAGAGTCTTGTGGTGCCAAGCGTCAAGTAGTTGCATGGCGTCTAGCGTCCAGCAGTTGGACTTGACGTCGAGTGTCAAGCAGTTAGACGTGACGCCGAACGTCTAGCAGTTGCATGGCGTCAAGCGTCCAGCATTTGGACTTGACGTCGGGTGCCAAGCTTGACGCCGAGCTTCAAGCAGTTAGACGTGACGCCAAACGTCAAGCAGTTAGACGTGACGTCGAGCATCAAGACTCGGACGTCGTGCGTACACCGGTTGAGCCGAACGTCGAGATCGTGAACGTCTTAGTTCCAATCGTAATGACCGCAAGCCTCTAGCGTTGGAACATCACTACGTCAGGCACTATTACTGAAAAGATTCAGAGAAAAATATTAACTGGAAACAAATTATTTTCACACACCAAGGTCCGCCTGTACAGACTCTTGGTGTCTGATGGAGGGCGAGAAATAAACCCCTAAAAGTAAGTAATGATCTTGGACCCATTGAGGCCAGAATTCATTACCTTAAGGAGTTGACTCCTAGGAAACAAGACGTCTCTACCTAGGTTAGAGACTTGTAGGAGGAAGGGATCGACGATCTCCTTTCCCTTACTTTTCTTTTAGAGGAATTCTCATAGGAGAAGATCCTAAGATCCTAAGATCCTTCATCCTTTGGTTGACTTAAAGAAACTCATGAAAGTTTTTTACTGAAGAGTTTCCGAATTATTTTGTGCCTGCTGCTCCTCGTTCCCCGCCTTCAGAGTTTACGCTAGGGAAGTCGTCGAAGGAGTCTCTATTTACTAAGATGGTGCTGTCTCGATCATCCAAAAGAGCTTTGAGGATGATGGGAGACTGGATGCAATCCAAGAATAACCAGGGTAATACTGTTTTTCCCTTTTCCCTCGGCTAGATTGGTCTCCAGATCTAGTGTTTGGTACGAGACGGGAGAAGTTCTTAGCTTGGGAGTTCCTACCTCTGCCCAAGGAGACTTTTCGAGTCTAGTAGACGCTCCGCGTCGGATGGCCATGAGAAGGACCAAAACACTCTGGTTGACATCAGAGCTTGATCATCCTCTCAAAGGCGTCTTCAGAGCTTTCGAAGTTACTGTATTCAATTTCCTTGACTGGACTCAGAACCTTGGGGAAGAAGGTTTCTGCCTTGAAGGTTGTGGACTCTGATAGTTTCAGCCTCATTATGTCAAGCATAGATAAAACCTTAAAAGACAGTTCCATTGAGTTAGCAGCTCTTTTCTCAACGGGGGTCTTTAAAAAAAGAGCCAAATGTGTTCTTTTCTGTCTATTGGGGTTACACCCATTCAGAAGTCAGAATTGAGGTATGCACACCCTTTATTCTTCCTCTCTTCTTCCTCTAGGGTTGGTCAAAGAGGTCTCTTACACTTTAGCCCAAAAGGTCACACAGGATTTGTTGTCTAAAACACCAAGGAAGGTTCTACCTACTTTTTTTCCCTAAACTGCTCAGACAACAGTAGGAGCCAGACGCCCAGGCGGGGCTGGCGTCAAGCTTCCAGACCTCTGAAGAGGAAGATGGACTCAGTTAATCAGCGTCCTATCATGACACCGCAAGCTCCTGGATTGTAGTCTTTGGAGCAGTCCTTAGAGTTTTTCATTCTACAGAAGAAAGCTCTCCTGCCAAACGTCCTTTAAGGACATCGGCAACTGTTAAGAAACGTCCAACTCACCCAATTGCAGGACAGTTGTCTGAGCCTGACATGACTTCGGTTCATGCTCCTCCTCCACCGTCAGACTGGAATTATCATTCTTTGGACGCTCTACACGTTCTTTAAACGGCGTGGAAAGTGAGCTTGTGATAGACGTGACGTCTCCTGTACCACAACAAGTTGACCCTAATTTTGATATGCTGCAAGATATGCAACAGAAACTCTCTTCGCTCATGCAAGTTTATCAGCCTGCGGACAACAAGAGAGTAGCATGCCTGGACCCTGAGCGTTAGGAAGCTTCACACCTGGATGCCAAGCGTCATAAGGCTACTAGTCGAGAACCGCTTGACAACGAACGTCTTTACAACTCCCTCGTTAAATGTCATGTTTTCAGCCACTTCAACCCAAAGGAGTTGAGCAGCCAGACGTGACGTCGAGCGTCCAGCAGAGCGAGGCGCCGAGCGTCCAGCTAACGTGACATCGAGCGTCCAGCAGGAAGTGACATCGAGCGTCCAGCAGGAAGTGACGTCGAGCGTCCAGCTAAAACGTGACGTCGAGCGTCCAGCTAAAACGTGACGTCGAGCGTCCAGCTAAAACGTGACGTCGAGCGTCCAGCTAAAACGTGACGTCGAGCGTCCAGCTAAAACGTGACGTCGAGCGTCCAGCAGGACGTGACGTCGAGCGTCCAGCAGGACGTGACGTCGAGCGTCCAGCAGGACGTGACGTCGAGCGTCCAGCAGGACGTGACGTCGAGCGGCAAGCAGCCAGACGTGACGTCGAGCGTCAAGCAGGACGCGACGTCGAGAACCAAGCAGAACGCTATGTCGAGCATCAAACAGCTCGTGATATGGAGGTGTCCGCATTTCCACCGTTCAAAATTCATTACAAAGTGATGCAAAAGTTTGTGTCATACAAAGGGACCAGATTGACTCTAGTGGCCCACTTTTGGCCCTCAAGAGAGTGATTCACAGAAGTACTGGAATGGATGGTGGACACTTCAAGAAGCCTTTCATTAAGAGTAGATCTACTCAGACAACTCCACTTGAAAAGGTACCATCGAAATCTCCAAGCTCTTCATCTAACTGTCTTCAGATTATCGAAAAACTCACAAGAGCTTGAGGTTTTTCGAAGAAGGGAGCTAGGGCTATTGCAAGAGCAAGGAGGACTTTTACCATCAAGGTTTACCAATTCAAGTGGGAGGTTTTTAGAGAGTGTTGCAGAGTCAACTCCTTTTCCTCGTCCAGTACATCTATAACTCAGATTGTTGACTTCCTTTTATATCTTCGAAGGTAACGCAATTTTTTCATCCTCTACCATCAAGGGATACAAGAGTATGTTAGCAACCATATTCAGGCACAGAAACTTGGACCTTTCTAGTGTTAAAGACCTACAGGAACTTCTCAAATAATTTGAAACATCAAAGCAACGGCACCAGGATTTACCAGCTTGGAATCTGGATATAGTCCTGAAGTTCATTATGAGTGACAGGTTTGAACCCTTGCATTCAGCTTCATTTAAGGACCTCACGATGAAGACTCTATTTTTGGTCAGTCTGGCGACAGCTAAAAGAGTCAGTGATATTCATGCTCTTAGTTAAAACGTTGGTTTTTCAAGGTATCAAAGTTATCTGATCATTGCAGTTAGGCTTTCTCGCCAAGAACGAATGCCCTTCTCAACTTTAGCACAAGGCTTTCGAGATTCCGAACGTTTCGGATGTAGTTGGCGAGGGTCCTGGGCTGAACGAAAGAGTTGCGAGGTAAGTTGGAAGCTCTTTGGTGCTCGGTCTAGAAGCCCTCGTTACAGATGTCAAAGAATGCACTTTCATTCTTCATCAGGCTCTTAATAAGAGAGGCTCATGCACATTACAGTGAGGCAGACCTCAAGTTTTAAAAAGTCAAGACGCATGAAGTTAGAGCTGTAGCAACTTCGGTGGCCTTCAAGCAGAATAGATCGTTGCAGAGCATTATGGACACAACCTTTTGCAGGAGTAAATCTGTGTTCGCTTCACATTATTTGAAACGTGTCTAAACTCTTTATGAGGACTGCTTCACTCTGGGACCATTCGTAGCAGCGAGTGCAGTAGTGGGGGAAGGATCCACCACTACATTCCCATAATCCTAATACCCTGTTCTTCTCTTGGAACTTTTGTATTTTTATGGTTGTTCGTGGAGATTGCGACAGTCTTCCACAATCATTGATTTTAGTCAGGTGGTCAATTTGTTCCTTGAGAGCACCCGGAACAAGGGTATTGGAGGAGGCCCTGTCACATAAGAGGTTTTTAGACTGGTTTGACAGCTCCTAGAGGTCTTCAGCCCCCTGGGTGGATCGCTGGATCTCATAAGGAAAGCGAACATAATGAAAGAATTTATTGAAGTCAGCTTCCTTATCAGGTACGAACCCTTAAGCTTGTTTATTAACTCTTAAGTAAAATTCCAACAATGATGGCTGTCTCTGACCCTCCACCAAGGGTGTCAATCAGCTATATTTATATAACCACCAGTTAAGTCTTGTGTTTAAAAATGATATTTTTATAATAAAATGAATTTTTGAACATACTTACCCGGTGGTTATATAAATTTAATTCCCTCCTCCTCCCCTCTAGAGACCTATGGGCATGGAAGATCTGAGGAATCATGGAATGGTTCCAGTTTTAGTTGCAGGTCTGTCTGCATCACAACTCTTAGCTTACGATGCTTGCTCCCAGCCTGAGCCTACTCAGCATGTTGAGGGTTTGCAAAGTATGATGCAGGGAGGCACAACTAGTCTTGTGAGCATTAGTGATGTATGTCAACCGTTTCAGTCACTCTCTCTTCAGTCGTGCCCCCAGGGCACAACGAGTCTCGTGAGCAATTTCTCTTGGGTGTCATTGCCGCAGATGGTGATGACTGCTAACTGCTTGCGGTCGCCGCCTCTCCCATCGACAAGTCTTGTAGGCTATAACCCTTCTGGGTTATTGCTGTATATGGTGATGCCTGCTGACCGCTTGTGGCCGTCGCTCCTCATCATTGTCTACAGGCACAACAAAGTTCTCGGAGTTTTATGAGGCCAGGCCTTTCAGGACCCTGCCTCGGGCTTTCCTTCCCTCATAGAGAGGAGTTTGTTTCTCTTGCTGTTTGTCAACGCACGGGAAAATATTGCTCAGCCTTGCTTCCTCACCGTACGAGCTCGTGCCTCCTTCTAGGAGAATACAAGACTACTCTCCAATCTCCTCTGGGAGCACTGGTGTTGTTTGCGTTCTTTTCATGCTTTGCAAACAAACTCTCATGCGAGAAAGTGAACCCATACAATGAGCATTAGCGAGGTGCATGGGCAAGCGCCTCTCGCTGACGAAGGTTTGGTCAAGCGGCGAAGACTCATGAGCACCTCTACTCAATTCATATTCATGAGTGAGCGCCCACCAAGAAACTAAAAGTTAACGAGGTGTGCAAGTGAGCTCCTCTCATTGACGAGGTCTGCGCAACAACAGCTGCTTGCCAACACCCCCATAGTAATGTTCTTGCCAGAGCTACATCAGTTGCGGATGTGTGCTTGCTTATACGAAAGCCAGACCTTGCCAGGGAGGTGGACACCTGCGGCAATACAACAATGCTTGTTAGACATAAGACAGAACCCTCAGGTGTTATTGCCACAGAGGGGGATGCCTGTTGACAGCTTGCGGCTGCTGCAAGACACTATTGTGCCCTCTTGGCACAACAAGTATTGTTAGACATAATCCTGCATGGTTATTTCAGCAGATAGGAATGCCGGCTGACCACTTGAGGGTGCCGCATCCCACCTGGGGCACAATGAGTCATGAAACAATCCTTCGCGGTTATGATTTCATACTTCTCCTCCATATGGGATAGAGAGCTCATTGGAGTGCTCACATGGTGTCGGCCTCCGACCTCTTGTGGTCTAAGCCTCATGTAAAACATTACCCTTCAAGGATTTTGACTCAAGCCTCCACTCCCGACGGGATGGAATCAGCTCATGCTCACGTTTACAAATGATAGCAAACAAGTACTGTAATTCGCTTACAGGTGCACTTGTCCGACCCACGAGGTAGGCGGGCAAGGTCCTACTACTAAGGAAGGTCTGATTGCTTCACTAGCTGTGTGCACTCCTCGTGGGTGCACACACGCTCACAAACGCGTTCATAATGCTATGGCTAGGCAACGATCAATTCCTTTTGAGCAATGATGTTACGCTTCATCGCGCACACATTCCTGCAAGCGACTCTACAAGCTATCTCAGGGGTGCTCACACACGGAAGCGTGTTTATGATGCCCAAGCTCATGTACAAGTACCTGCTCTGAGTCAGGGAAGTTACGATTTGACACCTGCATGCGGGAAAGCGAACTACTACTTCTGACGAAGGCTGTTTGCTTCGCCGATTATATGTGCTCCTCTCGCGGGTAAAAGCACGGCCGTTAGTAGTAGCAAGGGCTACTTACATTCATACAGAACTAAACAAATTGGAACCTTGTTACAATAACTCTGTAGATCTCTTTCTCAGTCAATGGTTGTATTATTTGGGGGAAAATCAGGTTATTCTGGACCCTCCTGCCCACAAGTTGACTCCTCCTTCATACATATCGGGTCTTTCCTATCATCCGGATCGTACGTCCAGTTTCGAAGGTACTTAACCAAAACTTCACATAAACAAGTCTGTTCCCTTGGGAGGGAACAATTGGAGCTTATGCCAGTTTTGCCAATTGGGAACAGTGATATACTTAAGGTATTCGCCTTTTCTAAGGGATACATGTCATCAGGAATAAGGTATCGTTTGCAAACATTTATTGATGTTCTCCAATCGAATTTCAGGACAACGAACCATTCGGGCCGCACTCGTAGCTTCGTTCTTCCCTGTGGTACCTGTCACAGAGGATTCCTGCTGTAAGATTGGAGGAAATTTATCTTCTATAGAGAAAATATTTTCTTGTGTACACAGGTCCATAGCCTGACTTAAGCACAATTGATTGATTGATTGATTGAAAGTTTTCTGGCATCCTGACATCTAAGGTCATTGACGCCGATACCATTTACTGTATATGAAAATTAAAAGAGAATTCGATTAAAACCATAAAAATTAAGAAGTCATTACAATAGTTAAATAGTTTTCAGAAGACCTGCTTCTGAAATAAATCTAAAAATTCCGCTCGCATAGTAAGACACATCATGTCCAAGAATCTTGGCAAGGATAAACCTGCCATCCTCACCTCGAGCCTCAAACAGATATCTATTTCTTAAGTTGGTAAAATTAGGGCATTCGGTCAACAAATGCCTCACTGTTAAAGGTACTAAGCCGTCCTCGCAATACGGTTGGTGTTGGCCCTTCAGCAGAAACTCGTGTGTCAACCGTGTGTGACCAATACGGAGACGACAAAGAGTCGTCTCCCATTTTCGGGGAATCATGTTATACCTCCAAGGTGATATGATATTTGTAACTTCCCTCATTTTATTGCCATCTTGACTGTCCAGTGCTGTTGCCATTTATCACAAACCAATTTCTTGATGTAAGGTAGGAGATCGTTACATGGAATGGGATACCTCCTTGGTAGCAACTCAGATGCCGCATTCTTCGCCAGTAAATCTGCCTTCTCATTCCCAGACACACCTACATGTGCTGGAACCCAACAAAATCGAACAGTTATACCTTTCCGTCCAATAATAAAAAGCCATTCTAAAATCTTTAAAACTAGAGGGTTACTAGAATTAAAAACTTCTAAAGCTTGAAGAACACTCCTTGCATCACTAAAAATTGTAAAATTACCCTCCTTTTCCAAAGCTATTTTCTCAATAGCGGTTAATATGCCATACAGTTCAGCAGTAAATATGGAAGCTGTTAGAGGAAGTGCACCTCTACAATTAAAATCATTACTATGTACTCCAAATCCAACGCCAGCATCAGATTTGGAGCCATCAGTATATATAAAAGTCGATCCCCTATGTTCTTCGACATGTTCCATAAAAAGAGACCTGGATTCTAAGTCAGTCATATTCTTCTTAACTCCAATAAAGTATTTACAAAAAGATATGTCAGGTAATTTCCATGGAGGCGTTGATGATACCTTGAATGGAAGCACCTTATTTCTAATTATATCCAGATTGTTTAATAATTGGTTAACCCGAAACCCAAAAGGTTGAGGAGATTTTGGGTGCAACTCAAAGTAGGTTGAGTGCCTTACAAGGCTTGCAATCTGAAAGGCTGAAGAATTAGGGAGTCTTTGCAATCTAAACCAATACCTAATAATAGAGGACATCCGGTAAAGGTCCAGAGGCAACTCCCCAGCATCAACAAGGAGACTTGTGATAGGGGAGGTTCTAAAGGCTCCTGTGGACAATCTAATGCTAGCATGATGTATTGAATCTAGTATTTTTAACCGGCTTGGGGTGGCTGAAGAATATACCTCACAACCATAACTAATTTTGGAAAATATCAAGGCCTTGTATAATTTTAAAATTGTATTGCGGTCTGCCCTCCATGACGTATGGGACAAGACTTTTAAAAGATTCATAGCTTCAACACATTTAGCTTTTAATGCTTTTAAGTGAGAAACCCATGTAAGCCTACAATCAAATATCAACCCTAAAAATTTTGCTTCACTTGCACATGGGATCCGTTGACCTTTGATGTATATATCCGGGTCTGGATGTACTCCCCGTATACGACAGAAATGGACAATTGTAGTTTTACTTGTTGAGAACTTAAATCCATTCATATCGGCCCAATGGATAATTTTATCAATAGAGAGTTGGATTTTTCTCTCAACCATTGCCATTCTGGCCCCAGCAAATGATATGGAGAGATCATCCACAAATAATGTTGCGAGAACATCCCGGGGGAATGACTGAGGATATCCCATTAATTGCTAGTGCAAAAAGGGTTACACTCAGCACACTCCCCTGAGGAACTCCTCCTTCCTGGCACTTACTCTGTGATAGAGCTTCCCCAACTCTCACTTGGAAAACTCTATGTGAAAGAAATGACTGGATGAATAGTGGTAGCTCACCTCTCAATCCGCACTCATGGATTCTTTTAAGTATACCGTATCTCCATGTGATATCATATGCCTTTTCAAGATAAAAAAAAACTGTCACATGGTGCTGTTTGGAAGCAAAGGCTTCACAAATGGAGGACTCAAGTTGTATCAGCACATCAGTCGTTGAGTGCATTTTCCTAAATCCACATTGAATGGGTGATAAAATATTCTTCTTTTCAAGGTACCAAATCAGTCTTGCGTTGACCATCTTCTCCATGATTTTACATAAACAAGATGTCAATGCAATAGGTCGGTAGTTTGCTGCTAAAAACTTGTCCTTACCGGGTTTTAAAAAGGCTAAAATAATGGCTAGTTCCCAAACACTTGGATAACTATGATCATGCCATATTCTATTAAAAATGCTTAAAATAAATAACTTTGTATTAAAAGGTACATGTTTAATCATTGCATATGGAATTCCATCGGGTCCAGGGGCTGTATCGTTACAAGTAGCAAGAGCAGAATCAAATTCTCTTTCAGTAAAACGAGAATTGTATGACTCTTGCTTTCTTGTTGCGAAGTTTAAAACTTTCTTTTCTTCATTGCTCCTATACTGGTGACCAGGAGCTGCTTCACACTTGCACGATACATTTGAGAAATGGTCAGCCAGGGCATTGCTAACTTCGGTTGCTCCAGTCATATACTTGCCATTTATCTTTAACACTGGTGGTGGGTTTGGGGTGAATTTGCCTGCTATCTTTTTGACTTTCCTCCACACAGATGATGTTGGTGTTCTACTGTTAATGGAGGAAACAAAGGACATCCAAGACTGGCGCCTAGCTTCTTTCATGGCACGGCGGAACTGTGCTCTACATTTCTTGTATATGACTAAATTCTCCTCATTACGGCGCATGCGCAATCGAGTTAAAGACTTTCTTGTGGCTCTATGCAGGGCAGTTAGTTCTGATGACCACCAGGGGACTGGTTGTCGTCTGAATTTCCCAGTTGTTTTGGGAATGGAATTCACTCCTGCTGTGTGAAGAGTTCCATTATGTAAGTCTATGGCATCATCAACACTTTCAAACTGTTCTGCATTTCCTTCAATTTCACTTAACTCCCGAAATCTATTCCAGTCCGCCTTATCAAGATTCCATCGAGGTGATCTTTGTAAAGGTGGACCATTGTTGGTGTTTATAATGATTGGTGCATGATCACTAGTATGCCAATCATCTAATGTTCTCCAATTAAAATCGAGAAGACAGTTAGAGCTTGCGACTGATAGGTCAATGCAGGACAAGGTACCTGTCTGTCCATGAAAATGTGTGGGCTCTCCTGTATTGAGGAGTCCGACATCTTCATTCTCCAAAATTGACGATATAATATTACCCCTTGCATTTGCTAAAACATCACCCCATAAAGGATGTCTACTATTAATGTCTCCTAGTAAGAGAAAGGGTTGTGGGAGTTGTTTAATCACCTCTACTATATTATCATATGAGATGTTATCATTTGGAGGCAAGTAAAGAGAACAGATTGTGTATTTTCTCCCTATATCAATCTGTACAGCCACTGCCTGCAGAGGGGTACAGATAGACAAAGATATTTGGGGAACATCTCGACGAACGTATATAAGACTTCCCCCATGGCTCCCTGCTCGTTGATCATATGGTGTCCTATAGCTAACATACTCTCGAGGACAAGGAGTATTAGCATCGAGCTTGCTTTCTTGTAGACATACTGTTATAGAGGAGTGCTCACGTATGAGGAGCTTAAGTTGTTCATATTTCGCCCTTAAACCCTGGCAATTCCATTGCAGAATGGAGGAAAAAACTATGTTTTATTTTTTGGAAGACACCTTAGATGAAGTCTTCCCATTGGCAATATTTTATATAACAATATTTCCCGGAGGTAACTCTAGAGAGGATCTTGATATACTGTAGTGGGTTTTGTGTTTCTCTTTTTCTTTGTGTCCTTTTGATCTAATTGTTGAGGAGGATGGTGGACCTCAACTTGAATTTCTGATTGGTTCAATTTACCTTCTAGTTGTTCAGAAACATCAGCAGACAAGATATCATATTTATTGGAAGTCGTGACTTTAATGTTTCTTATGGTAGGAGGAGAGAGGGAGGGAGGTCTCTCTCTTTTCCGATTAAAAGGTTGTGATCTGTCAGGTTTTTGCACCTTCCCCACTACGGGTTCACCAGGTAAATTGGTTTCGAGTGCAACCTCCATCAGATCAGGCAAGGACACGGCCTGTGAGAGGTTTGTACTATTGTTTAAAACCGGGTTTTAAAAAGGCTAAAATAATGGCTAGTTCCCAAACACTTGGATAACTATGATCATGCCATATTCTATTAAAAATGCTTAAAATAAATAACTTTGTATTAAAAGGTACATGTTTAATCATTGCATATTGAATTCCATCGGGTCCAGGGGCTGTATCGTTACAAGTAGCAAGAGCAGAATCAAATTCTCTTTCAGTAAAACGAGAATTGTATGACTCTTGCTTTCTTGTTGCGAAGTTTAAAACTTTCTTTTCTTCATTGCTCCTATACTGGTGACCAGGAGCTGCTTCACACTTGCACGATACATTTGAGAAATGGTCAGCCAGGGCATTGCTAACTTTGGTTGCTCCAGTCATATACTTGCCATTTATCTTTAACACTGGTGGTGGGTTTGGGGTGAATTTGCCTGCTATCTTTTTGACTTTCCTCCACACAGATGATGTTGGTGTTCTACTGTTAATGGAGGAAACAAAGGACATCCAAGACTGGCGCCTAGCTTCTTTCATGGCACGGCGGAACTGTGCTCTACATTTCTTGTATATGACTAAATTCTCCTCATTACGGCGCATGCGCAATCGAGTTAAAGACTTTCTTGTGGCTCTATGCAGGGCAGTTAGTTCTGATGACCACCAGGGGACTGGTTGTCGTCTGAATATCCCAGTTGTTTTGGGAATGGAATTCACTCCTGCTGTGTGAAGAGTTCCATTATGTAAGTCTATGGCATCATCAACACTTTCAAACTGTTCTGCATTTCCTTCAATTTCACTTAACTCCCGAAATCTATTCCAGTCCGCCTTATCAAGATTCCATCGAGGTGATCTTTGTAAATGTGGACCATTGTTGGTGTTTATAATGATTGGTGCATGATCACTAGTATGCCAATCATCTAATGTTCTCCAATTAAAATCGAGAAGACAGTTAGAGCTTGCGACTGATAGGTCAATGCAGGACAAGGTACCTGTCTGTACATGAAAATGTGTGGGCTCTCCTGTATTGAGGAGTCCGACATCTTCATTCTCCAAAATTGACGATATAATATTACCCCTTGCATTTGCTAAAACATCACCCCATAAAGGATGTCTACTATTAATGTCTCCTAGTAAGAGAAAGGGTTGTGGGAGTTGTTTAATCACCTCTACTATATTATCATATGAGATGTTATCATTTGGAGGCAAGTAAAGAGAACAGATTGTGTATTTTCTCCCTATATCAATCTGTACAGCCACTGCCTGCAGAGGGGTACAGATAGACAAAGATATTTGGGGAACATCTCGACGAACGTATATAAGACTTCCCTCATGGCTCCCTGCTCGTTGATCATATGGTGTCCTATAGCTAACATACTCTCGAGGACAAGGAGTATTAGCATTGAGCTTGCTTTTTTGTAGACATACTGTTATAGAGGAGTGCTCACGTATGAGGAGCTTAAGTTTTTCATATTTCGCCCTTAAACCCTGGCAATTCCATTGCAGAATGGAGGAAAAAACTATGTTTTCAATATTAAACTTACCCGATAATCATGTAGCTGTCAACTCCGTTGCCCGACAGAATTCTACGGAAGGGATACGCCAGCGATCGCTATACAAGAGGGGGGTGTACTCACAAGCGCCACCTGTGGCCAGGTACTGCAGTACTTCTTGTTGACACCACTTCAATTTTTCCTCTGTCGTGCTTCCGGCAAGACGTTCATGGATACGCTTATAATTTTGGAGTCTTGTTCACGGTTTTTGGTGAAGTATTGCTCTAAGATTTCAGCTTTCGCTATTCAGGAAGTTTTATTATTAGCTTAGCTAGCTTTTGGAATTAATTTGATTAATTATGGTGACGAAGAGAGTATGAACTCTCTTTCACCTTTAAATGGCCGACCCTTCCCTTAGACGGAAGTGTTGGTGTCTAAGAGAGTATAGACTCTCTTTCTTAATTTTGCTTAACAAAAGTTATAGATTTGTTTATATTCGACCTTTCCTAATAGTAGGCGGTCTTTTCTTGTACCGAAGTTAATTAACATTGAGCCCGTCATTTCGGTTTTACCTGTTAACATATTATGCTTTTTTAATGTTTTTGAAAGAATTTCTTTGATAGTCTCGTACTGTTTCAAAGTTGAACTAACGTTTTGTTTTGTCTCTGCAGTTGTTGACGTTCAGAACGTTCAACTTGCGCTCTATCGTTACGATAGAGAGAGAATTTTCATGGTGTCACGTTGCAGTAAGAGTAAACCGTTTATAACGTTTTGTTCATTCTTTCTTAGCTTAATGGTTTTAATTCTAATAAAGGAACTTTTTATTTGGGAAATCTTTCAGTTTTTTTCCTTTAACAATAATATGTTTTAACGAGTATATATGATTGGGCTCTTCTCTCAGGTTCTAAGTCAAGAGAGAGAGAGAGAGAGAGATAGAGACGGAGGGAGAGAGAGCTGGATAAACGTTTCGTTCAAGCGAGTAACGTTGTTATCGTTTTTGCTCTTCTCCCTAGTCTCTTTAGGGGAAGAAGGTAAACGTTTCTAGAGTTTATTCTTGTTCTCAAGCTTTATGCGGTGAGAGATTTTAAACGTAGTTTATTTGATCTAGTGTTTAGTCTCTTTCCAGCCACTGAATTATTTATCTTTCATTAGATTTTTCTGTTACATTGTAATTCTGTTTTCGCAATTACTAACTTTTAAGGAAGGCTAGAATTGCGTGTTTCAGGTACAAACCACTTAAAGTTTCGAGTTCAGTGAAATAAGTGCAAACAGAAATTCAAAAGTGATAAGTGATTAGCGCAAAGTGTGTCAGTGTTGTGCGTGAGGGTACTTCTGTGCGTGCCAGTCGTCCTCCCAGTCCGGGACCTCTTGCAAGCTCCCAAGCCCAGGGGAGAAGCAATGTCGAAGGGCAAAAGGGTTCGGCAGGCCTTGATCGGCGCACAGAAGTATCCTCGGTGGTTGCGGGCGTGTCTTACAGAGACCGTCACTCCCACCCGCAGACGATTGAGCCCTTATTTTACTCGTCTGCAGAAGAAATTTCGGGGAGAAAACGCTGGACTCAGGTCTCAAGACCTCTTAAACGTAAAGTCCAGACCTCTAGAGTTCAACAACCCGGATGCAGTCATTGGGTTAGCTCTGACTCTCCGCAGTCATCAGGTGACTGCACACCTCCTAAGAGAGGTAAGGTGATGCCGCAACAGACCTCATCTTCTGTTAAGGCTTTGCCTCAGCAGACCTTAGCGTCTGCCGACCCCAAGATGACTTTGCTGCAGTCCATGCAGTCACAGCTTGCGGTCTTAATGCGTGAGTGTCAGGCTGAGAAGGTTACACCTCCTCCTGCGATCGCTCCGCCTCACCGCAGTCCAGTCTGCCAGGCGTACGATGTTGAGGTTCCTCAGGATACCTTACCGCGTACTGAGTTGCCAGTTACCAGCGGTGTGCAGCAACCTCCGCCTTCCTTAAGGCAACCTCAGCAATGGGAGCAGGAATCTTATGCCTTACTTCCTCCGCTTCCGCTTGCGGTTCCACCAGCGAGGCAACAATCTCTTGAGGTACGACAACCTCTTCCATCAATGAGGCAGCCACCTCAGCACTCGCTGCAGCGACCTAAGGCGAGAGCCTCAACTCCTTAGGCTAGCACCTCAGGAACCTCAACTCGCGAGACAAGAACTGCGTTCTGCGCAGCCGCTACCTCAACTCTCGCAGCTCACACCTCAGGAACCTTAACTCGTTCCTCAGGAACCTGCTACTGCGCATCCGCAACCCTTACAGCAAGCGCAACTCTTGAGGCAGCAACCTCATGCTATGAGTCAGCCACCTCAACGCATGCATCTGCCACTTTCTCCTCAACTTGAGCCTCTTCCCATTCAACTTGGAAATAACAATGACAATAATAACACCTCATTACTTTCATAACTTGCATTTGTAATCATATACATGTATGCCTACCCAAACATTATGATAATGGAGGTTATTTGTATTACTTATATAAAAATATATATGTATTCCTTGCAATATATTTTTAACAAAATCGCTAATATGGCAAAATATCTTCAAAACAAAAATGAATCATGAGTTATGAATGTAAGGTAAATATTATGTTGATATTAAAACCCCATGCAAGCATGCATGAAGTAATGCAGTGTTGCCAACAGGGCGAGTTTCCCTTTCCTGAGGTGAAGTAGATTATAGTACATTTAGTGCAGCTTAATTCTACGATTATCATGCCGGCTATCAAATTCATCAACAAAACAGTCTAAATCTATTCCCTCGGCACGTGCACTTTCAATGGACAGTAATGCGATATTACTCACTCTAGCACTGGTCATGGAATTTCTGAGAAATGTTACACGCCATGCAACACGCTCTGCTTACCTTACAGCATGCTCTACATACAGCATGCTCTGCATACAGCATGCTCTGCATACAGCATGCTCTGCATACAACATGCTCTGCATACAGCATGCTCTACATACAGCATGCTCTACATACAGCATGCTCTGCATACCTTACAGCATGCTCTGCATACAACATGCTCTGCATACAACATGCTCTGCATACAACATGCTCTGCATACAGCATGCTCTACATACAGCATGCTCTACATACAGCATGCTCTGCATACAGCATGCTCTGCATACAACATCCTCTGCATACCTTACCGCATGCTTCTCAGTCACACTTCTTTGGTTGTTGCCAACTCACTAGACTGTCAAGCAGTTTCATAACGTTGCCTTCTAGTCTGCTGCTTTTGCACCAGTGAAACCCTCACTGAGAGAACTTAGCTTTTCTCGGATATGGTCCCTGTAGATGAGAAAGTGCTTTTCTCCCTCCTTCTGATATTCCCTTGAGGACTCTGTCATTTGGAGAGGAGCCTTTAGCTACGTAGCCTCCTATGGACTTTTATTTAAGCATAACATGCTTCCAGGGAAGGTAATGGTTCCACTTCAGTCGCTAACCCCGTCTGTTACCACACCTGCTCCCATAGACCTTGAGCTGTGTTGCAAGACATGCAGTCCAAGCTTAGTCCTTGTTAGAGGATTTTTTTGTTTACGGAGTCAGTGTGTCACTGGGAAGACGTTCAACAACCAGCAGAAGTGACTTGTTGTGACGCAGTGTGGCAACCTCAGCAACCCGATAAGGAGTTGTCTGTACGACCCAGACAGTCTAGACAGCTTCGGGTTGTCACTGTACTTCCTCGCTTCCCCATGGTTGACAGTTCACAGACTGTGCAGCAGTACCATGATCTTGTGTCCGGCTCCGTCAGACGACTGGCTTTTAAGAGCTCCCACAAGTCGTCGCTGTCTGGAGATTCTCAGATGGACTATGGATCTGACCAAGGAACTGGGCCTCCTGGTCAATTTTGAGGAGTCTCAGCTCGTCCCATCCCAGACCATTGTCTCCCTGGGTATGGATCTTCAGAGTCGAGATTTTCGGGCTTTTCCGTCGGCCCCAAGGATCTTCCAAGCCCTAGAATGCATCCAGAGCATGCTGAGAAGGAACCAATGCTCAGTCAGGTAGTGGATGAGTCTAACAGGGACACTTTCATCGCTGGCCCTGTTCATCGTGTTAGGGAGACTCCACCTCCCCCCCTTCAGTATCATCTAGCTGCTCACTGGATAAAGGACATGACGCTAGAGACGGTCTCAGTTCCTGTTTCCGAAGAGAGGAGGTCTTCTCTCGCGTGGTGTAAGAACAGCTTTCTTCTCAAGGAAGTCTACCTTTGGCTGTTCAGAAACCCGACCGCTGTCTCCTCTCGGACGCATCAGACACGGGCTGGGGTGCGACTTTGGACGGACAGGAATGCTCGGGAACATGGAATCAGGAACAAAGGACACTTCACATCAATTGCAAGGAGTTGTTGGCGGTTCTTCTGGCCTTGATAAACTTCAAGTCCCTCCAGCTTAACAAAGTGGTGGAGGTGGACTCTGACAACACCACAGCCCTGGCTTACATCTTCAAGCAGGGAGGGACTCTTTCGTGAAGTTGTTCTAGATCGCAAGGGACCTCCTCATCTGGTCTAAAGATCGAAAGCTCACGCTGGTAACGAGGTTCATTCAGGGCGGTATGAATGTCATGGCAGATCACCTCAGCCGGAAGGGTCAGGTCATCCCCACAGAGTGGACCCCTCACAAGAATGTTTGCAGCAGACTTTGGGCCCTGTGGGGTCAGCCAACCATAGATCTGTTCGCTACCTCGATAACCTAGAGACTCCTGTTGTATTGTTCTCCGATTCCAGACCCAGCAGCAGTTCACGTGGATGCTTTTCTGCTGGATTGGTTCCATCTCGACCTGTATGCATTCCCGCCGTTCAAGATTGTCAACAGGGTACTTCAGAAGTTCTCCTCTCGCAAAGGGACACGGCTGACGTTGGTTGGCTCCGCTCTGGCCCGCGAGAGAATGGTTCTTAGAGGTACTGCAATGGCTGGTCGACATTCCCAGGACTCTTCCTCTAGGAGTGAACCTTCTACGTCTACCTCACGTAAAGAAGGTACACCCAAACCTCCACGCTCTTCGTCTGACTGCCTTCAGACTTTCGAAAGACTCTCAAGAGCTAGGGGCTTTTCGAAGGAGGCAGCCAGAGCGATTGCCAAAGCAAGGAGAACATCCACTCTCAGAATCTATCAGTCTCAAGGGGAAGTCTTCCGTAGCTGGTACAAGACCAATGCAGTTTCCTCAACCAGTACCACTGTAACCCAGATTGCTGACTTCCTGTTATATCTAAGGAAAGTAAGATCCCTTTCAGCTCCTACGATCAAGGGTTACAGAAGTATGTTGGCAGCGGTTTTCCGCCACAGAGGCTTGGATCTTTCCACCAACAAAGATCTACAGGACCTCCCTAGGTCTTTTGAGACCTCAAAGGAACGTTGGTTGTCCACTCCAGGCTGGAATCTAGACGTGGTCCTAAGGTTCCTTATGTCATCAAGATTTGAACCTCTCCAATCAGCCTCTTTTTAGGACCTCACATTAAAAACTCTTTTCCTCGTGTGCTTGACAACAGCTAAAAGAGTAAGTGAGATCCACGCCTTCAGCAGGATTATTGTTTTCACATCTGAAACGGCTACATGTTCCTTGCAGCTCGGTTTTTGCTAAACGAGCTTCCTTCACGTCCTTGGCCTAAGTCGTTCGAGATCCCAAGCCTGTCCAACTTGGTGGGGAATGAACTGGAGAGAGTACTTTGCCCAGTTAGAGCTCTTAGGTACTATCTAAAAAGGTCTTAACCTTTACGAGGACAATCAGAAGCCTTATGGTGTGCTATCAAGAAACCTTCTTTTCCTAGTTCTAAGAACTCAGTTTCTTACTATTCAGGCTTCTGATTAGGGAAGCTCATTCTCATCTGAAGGAAGAAGACCTTGCTTTGCTGAAGGTAAGGACACATGAAGTGGGAGCTGTGGCTACTTCAGTGGCCTTCAAACAGAGCCATTCTCTGCAGAGTGTTATGGATGCAACCTATTGGAGAAGCAAGTCAGTGTTCGCATCATTCTATCTCAAAGATGTCCAGTCTCTTTACGAGTACTGCTACACCCTGGGACCATTCGTAGCAACGAATGCAGTAGTAGGCGAGGGCTCAGCCACTACATTCCCATAATCCCATAACCTTTTAACCTTTCTCTTGAATACTTTTTATGGGTTGTACGGTCGGCTAAGAAGCCTTCCACATCCTTGTTGATTTGGCGGGTGGTCAATTCTTTCTTGAGAAGCGCCGAGGTTAAAGGTTGTGATGAGGTCCTTTAGTATGGGTTGCAGCCCTTGATACTTCAGCACCTTAGAGTTGTTCAGCCTCCTAAGAGGAACGCTGCGCTCAGTAAGGAAGACAAACTTATTTAAGGCAGAGTAATGGCTCAAGTCGACTTCCTTACCAGGTACTTGTAATTTCATTGTTATTTTGAATAACTGATAATATGAAATACGGGATACTTAGCTTCTTGATATACATGTACACTGGTTTTCACCCACCTCCCTGGGTGTGAATCAGCTACTTGATTATCGGGTAAGTTTAATATTGAAAAATGTTATTTTCATTAGTAAAATAAATTTTTGAATATACTTACCCGATAATCATGATTTAATTGACCCACCCTTCCTCCCCATAGAACCAGTGGACCGAGGAAAAATTGAAGTGGTGTCAACAAGAAGTACTGCAGTACCTGGCCACAGGTGGCGCTTGTGAGTACACCCCCCTCTTGTATAGCGATCGCTGGCGTATCCCTTCCGTAGAATTCTGTCGGGCAACGGAGTTGACAGCTACATGATTATCGGGTAAGTATATTCAAAAATTTATTTTACTAATGATAATAACATTTTTATTTTTTGGAAGACACCTTAGATGAAGTCTTCCCATTGGCAATATTTTATATAACAATATTTCCCGGAGGTAACTCTAGAGAGGATCTTGATATACTGTAGTGGGTTTTGTGTTTCTCTTTTTCTTTGTGTCCTTTTGATCTAATTGTTGAGGAGGATGGTGGACCTCAACTTGAATTTCTGATTGGTTCAATTTACCTTCTAGTTGTTCAGAAACATCAGCAGACAAGATATCATATTTATTGGAAGTCGTGACTTTAATGTTTCTTATGGTAGGAGGAGAGAGGGAGGGAGGTCTCTCTCTTTTCCGATTAAAAGGTTGTGATCTGTCAGGTTTTTGCACCTTCCCCACTACGGGTTCACCAGGTAAATTGGTTTCGAGTGCAACCTCCATCAGATCAGGCAAGGACACGGCCTGTGAGAGGTTTGTACTATTGTTTAAAATCGGAGTAGTTGGCTTTTGAATAATTTTCAGATCTTTAAGTATCCGTTTTGATTTTTCTACAATTTCTGGATATAGATTTTCGATGGGACTTTCAACCTCTTCAACTACTTTCATTTGTTTCTTTATCTTAGAAGTAGAGATATAATTTTCGTTTGTGTGGTTTGGCAAGTTTTTCTTCAGAACCATTGAAAAAGGTTGCCCTGGTCTTATTTGCTTTTCAAGAGCTCTTTTACGAGCCTCTTTAAAAGTAACCCTTTCCATGGTCCTAATGGCCTGGATTTCTTTTTCAAAAATAAATTTTACACAGCTTTTAGATGTAGCTGGGTGTGCTTCCCCACAATGTATGCAATTAGGGTTTTCTATGCGTACTCCATGACTACTTTTTCCACAGTTGGCACAAATAGCTGGCTTATTGTTTAGTTTTTCTTTACATTTCTGGCTTAAATGGCCATACATTTGGCAATGATAACATCGCAATGGTGACGGGATATATGGTTTTACCTTCAAAGATAGCCATCCAGCTTTTATAACATTTGGTAATCGGCATTGATCAAATGTTATAATCAGAGTAGCAAGAGGGATACGTTGTTCTCCAACTCTCTTTCTCATTCTGGCTACTTTAACTACTCCTTGACTTTTCAGTTCATCCTCTATTTCTTTCTCCTCTATATCCAACAATTCTGGAGCATATATCACACCTCTACTCTGGTTGAAAGTAGGGTGCGAAACGCATTTTACGCTATGACCATTCAATGTTGTAAGTGTTTTTAACCTTTCACCTTGTAATGGGGACAGTGTCTCTATCAAGAGACTTCCATTTCCCTGGGGTAAAATTTTTGGCTGCCCTCCACATAAAGTAACTATTTCCCTATTAGCTTTAAAAACATTTATACGCCCGTTTTCAAATTCCAAGATAAAAAATTTTTCATAATTCACTACTTCATAGTGACCAGGTAATACTTCTACTTTTCTATATCTTTCTGTACTGTCATCATTTTTCACTCTCTCTCTCTTCTTCTCTAGCGTTTTATTATTCACATGACGTGAATAAGGTTCTAACGTTACAATGTTAGAACCCGAGTTGGAGTTGTCTGTACCGAGGTCCATGTTTGTATTTTCCAGGTCGTCAACAGAGGTGTTGGGTTTTTTTGAAAAAGCAAGCCGGGTTATCCACCTCTTATCGGAGGATGTCAGTCCTCCTATCCCATGTGGCCCAACATGAGAAGAGGCTTCAGCGGGGACCAGTCCTCTATTAGAGAGGGGCTGCCTCTCTTAAGGTGGGCGTACACTGGTCAGTGGGGGTAGTTAGCCCCTCCCACCGTCGACTCCAATGCCTGGCGTCAACCATTACCCGCAAATATGGGTGACTTAAAACCGGATCACTGGAGCCCGACTCTTAACAGACTTGGTCTGCACCCAATGGGGTCTGCCAGAGGGTGATGGCGTCTAAATTGGCACTGGTTGAGATGGAATGCAGTCCATCCCACACTCTGCCAAATCCAAAGCAGCATCCAAAGTAAAATCGAACATGCCAAAGTCGTCAACAATATCGAGCCCAAAAGGAAGAGATGGGAGAAAAAAGAAATTATCAAAAGTAAAAGAGAAAGTGCTGACTGATTTAGTTGGATCGACAGCTGGGCACCGAGGTCCAATGGGAAGTAATTCCCACTGTTCATTAGAGCCCAGCTGCTAATCCCTAAGCCCCCCATCCTCATCAAGGCTTCAGCATCTGGGGGGGACTTAAGCACAAAACTACCTGTCTGCCAAATATGACTGAAGATACGTCTCAGTCTTGTCTTTTGCAAGGAGCTGCTTGCAATTCATTGTTTGCTTTACAGCAATCAATTAGGGGGTTTGCTGCAATGCTGTTATCTGCTAGAGATTACCGGCTACTCCGGTGTTATATAGGTTTGTAAGCGAACATACACAGCTAATTCCCATTTTAGCGAAGGCAGATAGAGGATAGGGTTCTCTCTCCCTTTACAGAAACACTTGCTTGCAACCGATCGCATGACTTGACAGCAATTGGCTTGAAATTTTTACTTGTTGAGGAATCTCTCGGCCCCCTCGAGCACTCTGATTAGAGTTGTTCTTTTGGTCGAGTCAAATGATCTTTGCTCTTCTCAATTGACCTTTCCAACCCTTCGAGGTTTGTCAATAGACACAACTACCCTACTGGATAGTTGGCTGACCAGGTAGCCTAGAGCCCGTCCCAGTTTCCAACGAATTAGAGATGAAGACTAGTTTTCTCCTAAAAGGTTGCTTGTACAACCTGTCGCCCACAGCTTTACTCTCCTCTTTATGAGTGAATGCCTTCTCCTGTAGAAGTGCACAAGGCTGCTCGCCATCCTCCTGCTGGAGATATGACGAGCCAGCGTGCTTTTACCCATGCTGCTTCAGCGAGTGGCCATTTAGACCCTAGTCTCGCGAGGGAGTCTTGAGCACTCATTCACTGGGCACTAGCGAGGTGGATGGGCAAGCTCCTCCACCAGACGAAGATCTGCTCTTGGTTGCTTGCCAAGTTCCTCACAGTGAGTTTGCAAGGACATAATCGCCAACGCGTTATGCTTCAGCATCACAATTACCACAGGCCAATACTCACCTCGCCATTCTGTGATTCATCAATCACACTCGCTTGTGATCGCCACTTTAGTGACCACCTCACTCTACCTGTTCGCCCCACTTTGGTAGTTGCTGAGAGTGTCTTTGTTCGCGATGCTTGTGTATGGCGTACTTGTCTTCCTATGAAAGTGATCATCCTTGATGAACACGACCAGTTATCTGGTCATGCTCTCCTCTTCCTTGTAACACCTGAGAAGGGAAGAAAGCACTTGGTTTTGCAAGCGCTTCAATGGGTGCCCCCATGCATTCCTCTAGGAGTAGTTCTCCTTCAAACTCCCAGACGCAATAGCACTACTGCAAGGCAGGCGCCTACTCCGCCTTCCCCACGTTCAATGTTCTTGGGGGATACGTGGAAATAAAGGGGCTTACCTGTCGAGACACATGGCCTCTGAGCTATGTTCAAACACCTATCAACAGTGCCACACAAGTTTTCCTGGATTTGAGCCCAGTGTTGCTGGCTCTTGAGCTCTCTTCCAATAACTCCCTTCTTATCAGTGTATTTTTTTTTTTTTATCAAAGCACGATGGTGTAGAATACCCAGACAAGTATATTCTTGGCACGACACAGAGCACCCAGACAAAGATATTCTTTGCACGACTACCATACTTTTCAGTCGATGACTCTGGTAGCTCCGCAGTGGCAGCAAGTAGAATAGCATTTAGACCCTCTATTCCTGCTTATAGAAATGTTGAGAGAACTGTTCTCTCCTTTTCCAAGTTGCTCATACAACCTCACTCAGAAATTCACCACGATCAGTCATGTTCCTACGACCCCTCACCTGGAGGGTATTGAACATCCCCTCCCTGAGAAAGGCTTTATGCAAGCAATAACAAAAGGGATGACTGGATACCCCTGGAGGTCATTGCTCACCTCCCATCCGTCAAAGTGGTTTATCCGCTAAGATTTAGGTCGTGTAAAGAATCTTCACACCGCTCAATATCTCTCTCTCTGGACATTGAAGCTTGCTGTACCTTGGGGAGGAAAGACCTCGGTCTCGACCGTGACATTATGCCGCTCGGCTTTGAGCCTTGTCTTTCATTTTGAATGGTGTCAATTTTTCCTCGATGGAACTCTCTCCTCATTTAAAGATAATCGAGTTTACTGGTCCGCAATCAGAATTTAGATCACCTCCTCGGAGCATAGTCCTTGTACCACGCTCTTGGAAAGGAGTGCTTCATGCCGCTAGTCAGTTCTCAGACCATGACTTGACTCTTAAAAGGGTTCTTTTCTTCTCGCTTTGGCCTCTGCGAAGGAGATGGACTCTTCAAAGACGTATGCCAGCCAGGGGATGGATGTCTAGTAACATTCGACTTTATCACTAAGTCTGTTGCTTAGACTCGAGACTCCAGCTTTAGCAAACCTGAGGTTCGTGTCCTTCTCAATTGAAAGTCTTCGAACTTTATGTTTTGACCCAGATAATTTGTTACTATGTATCATAAGAGAGCTAAGGTGTTATCTAATATGATCTGAAGGAGCTAACCCACACGTAGACAAGCTTTTCATGAGCACGGACAAGGTCAAGAGGAGAGTCACCAAGAATGTGGTCTCTTCTTGGATTCATCAGGTACAGGGTGACACAAAAAAAAATGGGTCATCACCAAAAAACGAATAACTTCCAAAATTTTATTTAGATCGACACAAAACTTTAGCTACATTAGGTCAAGCCTGTGTAGCAGACATCTCCAAAGTTTCAAGTCTGTACAACAAAAACTCTTTGTTTCACTGGCTCTCCAAAATGTGCTCCAAAAGAGCTCCCCGGCGCTGCATGCACATTTTGATCCGGCAGGCAAAGTTCTCGATGACCCTCCCACATTCCTCCCTTGGGATCTTTCTTATTGCTGCTGTGATTGCTGCCTTCAGGTCAGGGATAGTCTGGGGGTTGTTTCCATATACCCTGTCCTTAAGGTATCCCCAGAGATAAAAATCTGGAGGGTTCAGGTCCGGTGAATGCGGCGACTACTCCGGGTCACACCTGCGGCTGATCAGTCGGTCAGGGAAACGCTGCTGTAGCCATGCCAATGATTCGTTTGAAGTGTGGGGGGTGGCACCATCCTGCTGGAACCACTGGAGGACCCTGACAACTCCTCTCCGTCGACCAAGTGCTGTCCAGAACTTGCCAAACACCTGGACATATCACTCTGTGTTGATAGTCACAGACCGCTCGTCGTTCTCGAACCAGAATGGTCCAATGATGCCATGTTTGGAGATGGCGACCCAGGCAGTGCACTTCACAGAGTGTAATGGCCTTTGCAGACAGTGCTCAGACCCTACCTTACTAGTATGCACTGCCACTGGTGCACACTCTTGCGTGCTTTGCCAGCGCTTGCCTCTCCAGCACTCTCCTCATCCCCCTCGTCATCAAGCGGGACAGCAATTGCACTATCTGGATAATACTACTTCGGCAGCATTTACCATTCCAGCTTCCCACTCTACTTCGGTAGGTGGCGAGACGGAAAACGCACATAGACAGGCTGAGCATGCTTGTCTCCCTAGGGAGGCAGATCATGGAGAGAAACACAGTAGTTCGTCCTGTCATGCTCTTCCCTTCCTAGGCACTCCACTTAAGCCAAGGAAACACTCCACGGCAGCACCTTCGAGTGCCATCACCTTCTCGAAGTTCTCAAAGGACGCACTATGGTTCACCTACCTGGTGCAAGCAGTACAGCAGGTGGTCTTAGGACTGACCCACAACCATCCAGTTGTACCCCTGAGTAACCCTTCCATCCCACTGGAGATTTCAAGTTCCTCAGGGAGGAGTAGTTTGCCTGTTGACACGAGACGTAGCAGCAGTTACGCTAGGCAGGCTCCCTCTCAGGATGTGCCTCACCCTCCTTCCCATCAGATTTTCGGTGATCAATCTATTCTGAAAAAGTGTTTCAAGTCTTTCATTTTACCTTGTTTCGAGTATTCTTCTCCTGTCTGGTGTTCAGCTGCTGATTCTCATCTTAATTTGTCGGACAGGAACTTATGGTCTATTAAATTTCTTATTCCTGATCTAGATATTAATCTCTGGCACCGTCGTTCAATTAGTTCGTTACCGTATACATGTTGCATAAGTTTTTTTTTTACAATTCTGATCATCCTTTACATTCAGATCTTCCCGTACAGTTCCATCCTGTTCGAAATACCAGACACACAGTTAATTCTAATTGTTAGGTCTATTCCATCATGAGGCTCAATACTACACAGTTATTTTAGAACTTTTACTCCAGCTGTTACCAAGTAGAATGATCTTCCTAATCAGGTAGCCTAGTTGAATCGGTAGAAATTCAAAAGTTCTATATGATTAACAGGCTGTTATAACGGAGTTTTACATAGGAAAAATCTATTTTTGGGTGAGATAGCCATGCCATCCTGATGGAAGTTCCTCATTGGCAGCCTTTACTTGGGATATTTCTGCGAGTGATATACCAGAGAAATTTTACCTTAGAGGTATCAACAGAGTTCTGACCACTGGAGCGAATATCCCGAGAGATATCGTGTATAAATCAGGGACGTGTTAATAACAAGCCATGGCTATCCTTCCCTGAATAGAGTTAACCTTGTCTTGAAGGATAAAGGTAGAGGGAAGGACATAGGCAAGTAAGCCGTTACAACTCCCGATCTCAATGTGCTACAACTGACATATTTCCGGTTGAACCATTCCTGGAGCAGCCATCGCATGGCGTGAGGACCCACACTGAGAATTAGGAGGGGGTTGAGACCGACCCTCACGTCCTTTGCCCTTCCTGTAGAGGTCAACGGTGTGATAGCGATAATAAGTGTAGTGAGTGCAGGGAGTGGTTTACCTCCCAGTGGGAGAGGTTTTCGCGGCGACGGAAGAAGAAGTCCAAACGGGATATTTCTCCTTCGAAGGTTTCTTTGAAAGGAGAAAAACCCAAGGCCTCTTCTTCCTTTGCTCAAACCTCCTCCAAGCTCCCACTTGGTCGGTCTCTTTCGAGAGACCGTCGAGTGGTAGCGTAGACCGTTGTACTGTTTTCCAAACTCGGGGTTCCAGAGATGGCGTTGTTTCCCCTAGCGAAGCAGCTCCACCTCTCCCCCGGGGGAGGATTTGTCACTACTCCCTTTATTTCAGCTTAGGTCTTCCTTGGGGCTCGAGGTTTCGCCCTCCAAGGAAGTCTTACTTGACTACATCCGATTGGGTGCTGCTGTCTAGCAGTCGCCGCCTCCGGCAGCGGTTGATCCTCTGTCGATTGTCGACGTTGTGGTGTTAGAGGTATCCAATGCGGTATCACCCATCACCTCTGCCTCTTCAAACCCTACAGTAGCTGATGGCTTAGTTTCTCTCGTTCCTGTTCAACCAACGAGGGAGAAACTAAGTCCAACAGTCTCTCCTGCTAGTGTTTCTCCCCCTCGGGAGAGTTCACTTACAGAGACTCCTCTTCGGAGGATTGCAGAAGGTCAGCTTGCTGATCCTACGGCCCCCAGAGGGCGTATTCGTCACAAGGCTCGCCTTCTTCTTCGCCAGAGAGGCCTTCCTTCACCTGCGGTGAGGGGGCGCCTCGTTGGTTCTACATCTTCGTTGCAGTCCCCCGCAGAGGAGCCTCGTCATTGATCACCGACTGTTCCTGCTTTAGTCCTGGACCTCTCTGCGGATTGTTCGCGATCCCCTTTGGTGGAAGGTTGTCCTTTCAAAGGAAATGTCGACCTTCCACCCGACAGACCTACCGACCTGCCGTCGCCTTTCCTGGATGCTGATGCGCGCTACGCGCCAACGAAACCTGACCTCTACGCTCATCAGGCCTCGTCATTTAACCCTAATACAGGGCATCAAGGGCGTATGCGCCAATGCGCACATACTTCCCACACACGCTATGCACACAATACTGAGCATATGTGCCCACGTTCTCCTGCGCGCCAGGCTTTGCCTGAGCAAACGGACACACCCCCACGGCATGCTGCGTGCCAATCCTCACCTGCGCGTCAGTGCTCTTCTGCGCGCCAGTGGTCTCCTATGCGCCAGTGATCTCCTGCGCGCCAGCGCCCAGCAGTCATCTCTCCTGCGCGCCCATGATCTTCTGATCTTGGCGCTGTTGGGAAGTCTAAGGTGACTTCTCCCACGCGCCAGCGCTCGCCAACGCGCCAGCTTTCTCCATCGCGCCGACACGCGCATTCACCTGCACACATCGATGAGGATATGCGAGCGCACACTGCGTGCCCTCACCCATCCTCTCCTGCAGTTGCGCGCCATCATTCTGACGCACGCCCAAAAGACGCGCGCCCATGAGCAGCACAGGCTTCAACTGCGCGCCCGCATGCCAGGGGTATCTCTCCTGTGCGCGCTCGCCCTACGGTTTCTTCAGGGACATGCGAACTCTCGCCCACTCACCCGCGCATTCAACGCCCTGATCCTGCGCACCCATGCGCGCGAGTATTCTCCCCCGCGCGTGCGCCCACAATCTCCTGCGCGCCCCCGCAGTCTCCCGTGCGCGATTCCTGGTATTCTCCATCGCGCGAGCACCATAACGCGCCCCCCGCGTGAGCGTCAATATCCTCTCGCGCGAGACTGCTGAACAACGCACAGCAAGGTCACCATCGCCTCATTCCCCTCCCCGCAAACGCATAACAGCACGTATTGTGGCGGAAGGGAAACATCCAGAGGGGTCCAGGATCCCTAAGCCTTTCCAGGCGAACCCACCTATGAAAACTCCTCCTAGGGATCCTTCTATCCCTGTCCCTTCTAAGGGGGTGTCTGGTTTGGTGCACTAATCAGAGCAGTTACACAGGCGTGCAAGCCTGTTTTCTCTGAATTAGGTCACAGACCCTTGGCTGTCTCTACCCCTCTGAAGAGAAAAAGAGGAGTTCCGGACACGGTAACTTCTCCAAGGGCTAAGTTGACTCCACGCAAGCCTTCGAGGCAGGTTCCTTCACTCCCCCAGACTATCTCTCCTTCCCTGTTGGACGAGGACTTCCCGTCCTCAGGGGAATCATGTGAGGCGAGACTTTCCCCCATCGCACCAATGAGGGAAACCTCTCCTCGCGCTGAGATGTGTTCTCAAGTGGGGGCTGAAAGGAACTTACCATCTTCAATGTTAGAGTTCTACATCCTTCCCAGGAAAGAATCTAAGGACTCTAAGACATTACCAAAGTCCTCTACAAGAACAAGGACGGAGCCAACTAGCCACTCGGAGAACGTCCGTGACTCTCCCCAACAAGAGCCTTTGGGGACAGGAGACTTCGCTGCAAGTCCTACGTCAGGAGGAGAACAGCAAGAGTCAGAACATGCGTTTTGGCAAGTTCTGACTCTAATGAGGGCTCTCAATGGGTTTTCCGACCCAGAGATTCCTCCTCGAGAGGGCAAGTACACGGTCTTGGACCGTGTATTCGGTACTCAGAAACCCTCTAAGACCAGTGCAGCTCTGCCCTGGTCTCAGGGGGTTAAGAGTACCAGAGACAAGATCGCTGTACAGCTCTCCGAGATGTCCTCCTCCAACCGTTCCAGTGCCACCAACAAGGTCCTTCTACCTCCTCGCGTACAGCAGAGGAGGTACTTTGAGATCTTGGAGGAGCCTTGTTTAGCTCTTCCTCTCCACCACTCGTTGGAAGAGCTTACCAGGGGAGTCCCTCTTGGGAGACTCTCCAACCGGCAGGTCTCGTTTTCGGCAACCGAGATCCTTAACCAGGAGAAGGTTGCGAATTGTGCAATGCAAGGATCTGGTTAGGGACCTTAGGTATCCTGATATGCTCTGAAGATTTCTCTAAAGAATGTACCAGGAAAGCTATGGAGATGTTCCTTCTCTCAGGCACTGGCACGATCGAGTTTCTGGGCCACCAAGTCTCGAACTTGTGGGCAAACACCATCCTGAAACGTCGGGATGCGGTGGCTGAGAGATTCCATCAGAAGGGCCCCTGCACCGAGATCAATAGGGTCAGACATTCTTCCTTAGAAGGATCCATCCGGTTTGAGCCTAAGGATGTGGAACAGGCCGCTGAGAGGTGGAGGAAGACTCACCAAGACTCCCTCCTTCTTAGGGCTTTAACATCTAAGCCCTTTAAGCCTCCAGCACCCCAGCAGTCCCGTCCAACCAAGACCGCTAAATCAACGACAGCAGCGAAGACCGTGGTATCTAAGCCCTTTCCTGTCAAGGATAGGAAAGGCAAAAAGTCCTTCAGGGGAGGTAAAAATCCTAGAGGGAGCAGTCGAGGCCGCAAACGCTAGGATTGGCAGTCCCCCTGCATGTCCAACAGTGGGGGGATGCCTACAAAGTTGCTCAGACAGGTGGAAGTAACTCGGGGCCAATTCCTGGACGATTTCCGTAATCAGTCAGTGATATCGCGTCCCGTTCACAACATCTCTACCTCCCCTGACGACGAATCCAATGTCACTGAGCTCCCTTGCCATGGGATCGACAAGGGGGCAAGCCCTTCGGGCAGAAGTCCAGACCCTGTTGAAGAAGGGCGCTCTCCAAGAGGTCCTTGACGAGTCTCCAGGCTTCTTCAGTCGACTCTTTCTTGTAAAGAAGGCGTCTGGAGGCTGGAGACCGTCATCGACCTCTCAGCTCTGAACAAGTTTGTCAAACAAACTCTGTTCAGCATGGAGACGGCAGACACGGGCAGACTAGCAGTGAGACCGCGACTTCATGTGTACACTAGATCTAAAGGACGCGTACTTCCAGATCCCAGTACTTAAGATTCAGCCTAGACAACAAAAAGTACTAGTTCAAGGTGCTGTACTTCGGTCTCGACACAGCACCACAGTTTTCACCAGAGTGTTCACCCTAATATCTTCATGGACACACAGGATTGGCATCTGTCTCCTCTGTTATTGAATGACTGGTTAATCCTCGCAGACTCGGTGTCATCACTTCTTCAACACCGGGACAAACTTCTGAGACTTTGCCAAGATCTGGGGATCATGGTAAATCTCGAAAATCCTCACTGGTTCCCACTCAAAGACTGGTATATCTAGGCATGATTATAGACACCAATCTCCACAAAGCCTTCCCATCAGACGACAGGATAGCAAGGCTGAGGAAGGTCGCAAGTCCTTTTCTCAGACGACAAGAACTTCCAGCCCAATCGTGGGTACGTCTCCTCAGTCACCTTTCATCGTTGGCTCGTCTAGTTCCCAACAGTCGCTTCAGGATGTGATCCCTCCAGTGGGGACTCAAGTCCCGGTGGAATCAAGGTTACGATTCCCTGGACATCCAGATCCCTATGGGACCTGTAGAACTGACGGACCTCCGTTGGTGGGTGGCAGACAAGAACCTACGGAAAGGAGTGGATCTTCTCGTCCTCCCCCTGGATTTGATGCTGTTTTGGGACGTGGTGCACCACACGACCTCAGGCCTGTGGTCAGAGTCAGAAAAGCATCTCCATATAAATCTCCTAGAGATGAAGGCCGTCTTCCTGGCCCTTCAACAGTTCCATCAATACCTGGCAAGTCACTCTGTGGTGGTGATGAGTGACAACACCACAGTAGTGACCTACATCAATAAACAAGGAGGTACTTTTTCACAGCAGCTATCCCATCTAGCAGTAGAGATACTGAGATGGGCCGAAATGCAATCGATACCACTATCGGCACGCTTCATTCCAGGCAAAAGGAATGTGCTCGCCAACAATCTGAGCAGAGCGTCTCAGGTAGTGAGTACCGAGTGGTCTTTGAATAATCTAGTAGCCAACAAAGTCCTGACTTTGTGGGGTTCTCCGACTGTGGATCTTTTCGCAACATCCCTTTACTTCAGGCTCCCGCTGTACTGCTCCCCAGTCCCAGACCCTAAGGCTCTCTGGCAAGATGCTTTCCAACAACGGTGGGACAACATCGACGTTTACGCATTTCCCCCGTTCTGTCTGATGAGGAGGGTGCTCATCAAGACCAGAACATCGGTCAATCTTTCAATGACCCTCATAGCTCCGCTATGGCATCGTGCGGAATGGTTCCCGGACCTTCTGCAACTCCTAACGGAGCTACCAAGAAAACTCCCTCCACCATACAATCTTCTCAAGCAACCACATGCCAACATCTTCCACAAAGCCGTAGCTTCACTACGACTTCACGCCTGGAGACTATCCCGCATCTCCTCTCTGAGAGAGGATTTTCGCAGCAAGTTGCTGTCAGGATGTCTAGACACCTGCGAAAGTCATCTGCAGCAGTCTACCAGGCAAAGTGGAAAGTCTTCTGTGGTTGGTGACGTGGAAGGGGTATCCCTCCAATCGATGCCACTATTCCAACAATATTGGAGTTCCTCGTGTATTTGTGGGAAGAAACGCTCCTTTCAGTCTCGGCAGTGAAAGACTATCGCTCAGCCTTAAGTCTAGCTTTCAGGCTGAAAGGAATGGACATTTCTTCATCACTAGAACTTTCTCTACTCATACGTAGTTATGAACTTACCTGCCCTCAGTCGGAAGTGAGACTTCCCCCACGGAACGTGGCTCGAGTTCTCAGTTCTCTTAAGAGACCTCCCTATGAACCATTATGCCAGGCATCAGATCGCCACCTAACCTGGAAGACGGTGTTCCTGCTAGCTGTGGCCTCGGCCAAGCGAGTCAGCGAACTTCATGGTCTCCCATATGACATCGCCCATTCAAGGGGATGGGGGGAGGTAACGTTCAGCTTCGTCCCTGAGTTTTTTTTGCTAAGACTCAGAATCCTGGAGTAGCGGATCCTCGATTCGACTCCTTCCGGATTTCTAGTCTCCGTTCTGTAATAGATGACCCAGACCATCTCTTGCTATGCCCAAGTAAGGAGTTTGAGGCTATACCTCAAAAGAACAGCTGCAGTCCGTCCTCATGTGCCAGCACTATTCGTCAGCACAGGAAGGACTAAGAGGAGGGTCACCAAGAATACCATCTCTGCATGGATTCGTAGGGTCATTGATCTGGCCTTGAATCCAGATCCTCCTCCGTCACGTCACCCTAGAGCACATAATGTCAGGGGCATAGCTACGTCCCTGGCCTTCAAAAGAAATTTCTCTGTGAAGCAGGTTCTTCAAGCGGGGGTGTGGAAGCAATAAACAACGTTCACAGTCCACTACCTGCAAGATGTGACCCACAGCTGGCTCGATACGTTCTCTATCGGCCCTGTGGTGGCTGCACAACAGCTGGTTTAAAACCTCAAGCTCCTTATTGGACAAGTAGCAGAAGGTTGAGGGCATTGTTACCCGGTTTTTAGTCTGCATGAATGAAAAGGTTTGACTGGCCCTTATTCTTTTCTTCATCATCCCCTCTCTTGGGGAAGGCAGCATCTTGGGTTCTCTGCATAGCTAACCTCAAACCACTGCAGGTAAACCATGCTCCCTTGTGTTCCTAGTACAGTGGAACCTCTACATCCGAACGTATCTACATCCAAATTTTCCAACATCCAAAGTAAAATTCGAGCAAATTTTTGACTCTACACCCGAATTTTATTTCGACACACGAAGTAGCAATTTTCGTCGTACCGGTTGTATCCGAATTTTTCGACACGCTAAGTACAATTCGAACACGTTCCGACTCTACACCCGAATGTTTTTTTCGACACCCGAAGTAAACAATACTCGTACGCGTAGTCGGTGCTCATAGCGCCTGAAGTGTTTTTTATTTCCGCCGATAGAAGGCAGCACATCGACCTCGGAGGGACGCTCAATTAGCGCAGCTTGGGTCAGTCCTCTGTTCTCGTCGGCTTCTTGCGGTTGTGCTCTGTGCGTTCTGATATTAACTGTGATTTAATCGTGATTTTTTACGTGCATCCATTAACGATAATTTATGTAAATCATGGGTCCAAAAAGGCTTAGTTTTGCCAGTGGTAGTGGTAGTGGTGAGAAAAGGAAGAAGGAAATGCTTTCTATAGAAATTAAGCAGGAAATTATTGAAAAACATGAGCGTGGCATCCGCGTGAGTGAACTTGCTAAACAGTATGGCCGTAATATGTCGACGATCTCGACAATCCTTAAACAGAAGGAAGCTATTAAAGCAGTGAAACCTTTTAAGGGGATCACTATAATTTCCAAACGCCGTACCCCTATCATAGAAGAGATGGAACGACTTCTACTAGTGTGGATTAAGGATAGAGAGATCGTTGGCGACACCATCACCGAAACCGTTATCTGCGAGAAGGCGCACGCCATCTTTACGGACTTGAAGGAGGAGAGCTCTGGGGGTGATGCTGGGGAGAGTTCAACCGAGCCTTCCTCAGATGATTTCAAGGCATCTCGTGGCTGGTTCGAGAAATTTAAGAAACGGTCCGCGATTCATTCAGCTGTTCGCCACGGAGAGGCTGCTAGTGCGGACACAAAGGCTGCAGCTGACTTTGTTAAGAAATTCGAAAATATCGTAAAGGAAGAAGGCTACGTACAGCAGCAGGTGTTCAATTGTGATGAAACCGGGCTGTTTTGGAAGAAGATGCCGAGTCGAACCTACATCACTGCTGAAGAGAAGAAATTGCCTGGGCATAAGCCAATGAAGGATCGGTTGACTCTTGCTCTATGTGCCAACGCTAGCGGGGACTTTAAAGTCAAGCCCTTGCTTGTTTACCATTCGGAGAACCCTAGGGCCTTTAAAGCACACAACGTCGATAAGGATCAGCTTCATGTTTTCTGGCGATCCAACTCGAAGGCCTGGGTCACTAGGCAATTCTTTGTGCAATGGGTAAACCAAGTTTTCGGTCCTTCTGTGAAGAAGTATCTTCATGAGCAGAAATTGCCTTTAAAGTCCCTGCTATGCCTTGACAATGCACCCGCTCACCCCCCCGGACTTGAAGATGATATCTTCGATGAATTCAAGTTCATAAAGGTGCTGTATCTTCCACCAAATACCACCTCTATCCTCCAGCCCATGGACCAGCAAGTCATCTCTAATTTTAAGAAGCTGTACACCAAGCACTTATTCAAGCAGTGCTTTAATGTCACGCAAAGCACCAACTTAACTTTGCGTGAATTTTGGAGGGCCCACTTCAATATCGTGCACTGCTTAAAGATCATTGATCAGGCTTGGGTGGGATTAACTCGACGGACCCTCAATTCTGCATGGAAGAAGCTGTGGCCTGATGCAGTTTCTCCCCGAGATTTCGAGGGTTTTGACCCCGAACCTGATCCCGTGGTCGGTGCAGCGGAAGCCGTAGAGGAAATAGTCTCCCTTGGCAAGTCCATGGGTCTGGAGGTCAACGCAGATGACGTTACGGAACTCGTCGCCGAACATCACGACGAACTGACGACGGATGAGCTCAAGGAACTCCATGCTATGTCGGAGCACATGAGTGATGACGAGGAAGAGAGCGAGGAGGTAGAACATGTGTTAAGTTCAGCGCAAATAAAAGAGGTGTTAGGAAAATATCAAGACGTGGTCGACTTCATCAACAAATACCATCCAAAGAAATTGCAGGTTTGTCGTGTAGTTTCTCAATTCGATGATGTTTGCCTAACGCACTTTCGAAACATTCTGAAAAGCCGTACGAAGCAATTATCTATCGATGCTTTCTTTAAAAAAACTGCGAAGCGAACTCGCGATGAAGAGGATGTAAGTGAACCGAAGAAAACGGCAAAGAGTGAAGAGGAAGAAAGTGAAACACAGAAAACGGAAAAGAGTGAAGCAAAAGAAATTCAGTCAATTTTAAATGTAAGTGATAGTGATTAAAATTACATAATCATCAAAAAGAAAAAAAGAAAATGTAAAAAAAAAAAAATATAAAATATAAAAAAAAAAAAAAATTAGCTGTTATGTTAAAGTTCACTTAGTGTAAGTTAGAATAAGTTACGGTAGTGTTACGTTTATCGTAGTTAACCTCTCTACCTCCTCGCCGTGCGTCCGTCTCCTCTCTCCTCTCTGTGTAGCGAAGACGAACAACACCTGCGCTGGAGTTTCTAAGGTAAAGTGACGCTAAAAACACGTTTCTTATTTATCATTTTTTGCTAATTCTTCTTATTTACATGTCTATTCTTCTTATTTACATGTCTATTCTTCTTATTTACATGCCTATTATCTAATTTAATGTTCATTATTCTCATGGGAAAATTATGTGTAGTGGTTTATTAAGAAGTTATCATAGGTTTTTGGGCTCAACCAAGGATTAATCCTATTTCAATGTATTCTTATGGGAAAATTCGTTTCGACATCCGAACAATTTCTACATCCGAAGTTGGTTCTGGAACGGATTAAATTCGTATGTAGAGGTTCCACTGTATTAAGTTAATACTGTTAACGTCCCCATACCCTGTCGAGGTGGTATTGGGAAAGTCCTAGTCTACAAGTTTCCATCTAAAGAACTTCAGAACAACTTCCTAGGACGAGTCACGACACGCATCTTGCGTAGCAAGGTTCTAGCGAGGTGCAGGGGCTCCTTATTTCTTGGGTGCTTACACACTCAAATAACAAGCCCCCGGGCAAACCCAAAAAGCCAGAACTGGCTGGGACATCCACCCTTCCTAATAGGTGAGTCACCCCTATTAAATAGCGTGGTTTATATTCCAGTTATGGAACAAATAACAAATTCGTAGATAATTTGTATTTTTCCAAACTATACAAACCTTAGCCGTTTAACCAAACTTGCCAGCCAGCCCTATCCCCCTTGAAGTCCTACCTCCAAGCAAAGTGAGTTCAAGCACAGGTGTGTGTGAAAGGGGGGGGGTAGTAAGCTACCCTCCCCTACCCCCGCTAACTAGCGGTGTGGGTAGTAAACCCTCGTTAAATTTTAATGGCTCGTCATTTCAGGTACGCTGAAAGTAATACCCCTATTGAATAGCTAAGGTTTGTATAGTTAGGAAAAATACAAATTATCTACGAATTTGTCATTTTTCCTGTCAAAATCCGATTTTTGGGCTCGAGCCATGTCCTGATGGAAATGTACCAGAGAAATATTCTCAGTTGTGGCCGGGAGAGTTTTAACCCTTTAAACCTCATAGACATAATCACTCTTCCTGTAGCATTGGTTACTATGGTACCAAGCTATGGAGCAAGCGATATGTTTGTAAAAAGCAGGAGCAAAGGAAATCAACGTCACTAGTCCCACTCACTGTGGAGAAGATCTTTGTCTCCAGAAGATGAAAAGACCAAAGTCTATAAAAGGAGGGTTAAAATTTGAGGTACACTACTTTTATTTTGTATAGTAGGTTCAATGAAAGGAAGTGCAAAAAAGAACAGCAGTCTTTTATTGTTTCCAAAAGATGCATAAATGTGACAATAATCAATTTTAACATTATATGCAATAGATATATACAGAAAACCATTTTTTTCCGACCCCAAAATTATGTAAGAGTAATAAGATAGTAACACTCATGACATACATGGAAAAATATCACCTTTGACTCTTTATAATATTAAATAGTGCATTGAAAAAAACTTGAGTCCCCTTGCACAATGCAGACTGAGAAGTCCCAACCATACAGTCTATAAGAGTCCATATACTGTACAACACTTGAGAAGCTGGTTTAATCACACTACCAGCGGCCACCATGAATTTCTTAATCTCTTCCAACTGGCGTAGGTAATGTTTGAAGAACACTCGAAGATTTCCATCGTGTGTAAGCCTGTAAGCCTGCAAAGGACATAGACTGGAAAAATAATTTAAGAAAGAGGCAACTTTTTGAGGATCATGACCTGTTGGAATACTTACCAGGTCAACCCTTCTGATGAAGTAGGTGAGTTTGGACCTTAGCTGTTTCAGAGAAAGGTTAGATCCTGTCGACTCCCCTTTAAAAAGTTAACCGTCTTTAAAGGCCTGGCTCTTGAATAGGTAGGCTTTGAGGCTCTCCACGGGGCACAAAGAAGGATCCTCCTGTAGTGGAACAATTTTCCAGGGGCCCCAGTGTTTTGAGGAAACTTCGTTTTTCGCCAAGAATGCAGGATGTGGATAAACGTTTACCCCTCCCGAATCTGAGAATTCAATATGAGCATCATCCCTTGGCTAAATCTAAAATATAATAGAACACATGCCAAACAGGTCAGAAATCTGGAATGATATATGAAGCAAACAAAACATAATGACGGTGTGGTAGGAATATGGAGGAATGGATCACATCAAAGGAACACCAGAACCTCCAGAGTAGGTCTATCAGAACAGCTTAAGAAGGCAAGTTCACTCATCGTACTGCCTAGACCAGCAACAGCTGCCCCCGAGGCAGCAGCAGCTGGGAGGCGGCAACTGTTTTCAGTAGCCAGAAAAGAATGGCCTGTCAATACCCCAGGTATGTCGATACAAGGCAGCAGATGCATTGCAAAGTCAACAGGGGGAGAGTGGAAAATCCCATGGGAAGGATCCACATTCAGGGGAAGTACAGAAGTGAAAGGCAGACAATAAGAGAACCAGCCAGAACCTGATCATTATCATTAAATTACACAAAGTGAAAGTGCAGCCCATAAGATAATGAAAGCCATACAAGACGGCCAGGACGCTAAGAATTGATAATTCAAAGGGTGTCCTGACAACCAGGCAGGATCCAATCGACCAACTCCAGAGGACAATGTGTGGGATAGGAAAGAGCAGATGGCTAGTCTAAGGCTGCAGCTGAGGCAGCAGAGGGGGTGACCCAAAGCCAACACACACTCAGTGCTAGAAGAACTCAAACTGACAAGACTGGAAGCAGGGGCAGGAGGGAGCACCTCTGTCTAGATAGGCTAACCCGGCAAGGGAGTCAAGACTCCGTAGCTAGAGGGATATCTCAAGCTGACAAGACAGGAAGCAGAGACAGAAGGCAGCATCTCTGCCTAGATAGGCTAACCAGGCAAGGAAGTCAAGACTCCATAGCAAGAGGGATATAGCACAGGGAGAGAGGCTGCAGACATAGGACAAGCACTGCCAAGGCGGCAGAGGAGTGACCCAAGGGGTACCAACTCTGTGCCTAGATAGGATTAGGCCATGGTAGAACTATGTAGGCAAGCCTAGCCTCCTAATGGGTGAGGGAAAGCTCAAAAGCTAGGGTGTGGTGACTAGACAAGAGGAACGTAGTTCTGGCCTAGATAGGATTAGACCATGAGAGAACTGTGTAGGCAAGCCTAGCCTCCTAGCGGGTTGAGGGAAAGCTCAAAAGCTAGGGTGAGATGACTAGACAGGAGGAACATAGTTCTGGAACAGTCAGGTTAAGGCCTTACTAGGAAGGGGAAGGGGGCAGAGAAACACCTAAGGGTGGACTTTAAAGCCGGCCATACACGAAGAGGACTGACCGTACGGTTTGTCCTTAAGGACTGGAGCAACGCACCAATCCTGTGAGAAATACCCACACACGTTATGGACTAGCCTGCTTAGTTCAAGAGGACTGGGCACCCAGGATAGGCCCACATGGTTACATTTTTGGTACTTTTTAACTAACTTTGGTACATTACCAGGAATCAAGTATAATTGGTAGCCTACATCTAATTATGAAAATGCCAAATTTTGGTACTTTTTACTTTTTTTATTTTTTATATAAATCTATGAAATCTGACTTGAAGTAATCATATGAAGGAATGTGATAGGCATTCTCTGTCGGCTTCTACGTGGTGGTGATTTGTCTGCTACGGTGTTAATGTGCTTATTTCTCTTGACATCATTATAGGATTACCTTTTTAAGTTTATCGCCATTAATCCGAGAGTCCAAGTGTCTCCTGGTAGGAATATATTAAATGGATTTTTAGACCTTTCTGGAGATTATCTCATGCTGAAGCACTACTGCACTCTTAATTAGGTGTACTTGTTTTCGCGTTAATTTATAGAAATTTAAAAACAATTGTGTTTATATAGGCAGAGATAAAATGTGAGAGAGATATACAGTACATAAGTTAATTGAATTATCAGTAGCTACTTAATTATCCTCTATCCATATTTTACACCTTCGTTTTTATCCTTTGAAGAGAATTCATAAAACTTAATCAGAATATGACAAATTCGTACATAATTTGTATTTTTCCTAACTATACAAACCTTAGCTATTTAATAGGGGTATTACTTTCGGCGTAGCTGAAATGACGAGCCATTAGAATTTTAACGAAGGTTTACTACCCCACCGCTAGTTAGGGGAGGGTAGCTTGCTACCCCCCCCTCACACACCTGTGCTTGAGCTCACTTTGCTTGGAGGTAGGACTTCCAAGGGGGATAGGGCTGGTGGGCAAGTTTGATTAAATAGCTAAGGTTTGTATAGTTACGAAAAATACAAATTATCTACGAATTTGTCATTTGTTCCGTAACTGACATACAAACCACGCTATTTAATAGGGGCGACTCACCCATTAGGAAGGGTGGACGTCCCAGCCAGTACTGTGTTTTGGCTTTGCCCGGGGGCTCGTTATTTGAGTGTGTCAGCACTCATAAATAAGGAGTCCCTGCACCTCGCTAGAACCTTGCTACGCAAGGACTGCGGCCTACACAAGCTGTGTGTGAAGGTATAATGCAGTGTGACTCGTCCTAGGAAGTTGACCTGTAGTTCTCTAGATGGAAACTTTAGGCTAGGACTCTCGCAATACCACCTCGTTAGGGTATGGGGACGTGACAGTATTAGCTTAATACTAGGAACACAAGGAAACATGGTTTACCTGCAGTGGTTTGAGGTCAGCTATGCAGAGAACCCAGGATGCTGCTTTCCCAAGAGAGGGGAAGATGAAGAAAAGAATAAGGGCCAGACAAACCTTTTCATTCATGCAGACTAAAACTGGGTAACAATGTCCTCAACAACTTTCAGCTACTTGTCCAATAAGGAGCTTGAGGTTTTAAACCAGCTGTTGTGCAGCCACCACAGTGCCGATAGAGAACGTATCGAGCCTCCTGTGGGTCTCGTCTTGCAGGTAGTGGGCTGTGAAGGTCATCTGACGCTTCCAGACCCCAGCTTGGAGAACCTGCGTCACTAAGAAATTCTTTTTGAAGGCCAGAGACGTAGCTACGCCCCTGACATCATGTGTTCTAGGGCGACGTGACAGAGGAGGGTCTGGATTCAGGGACTGATGGATCACCCTACGAAACCATGCCGAGATTGTATTCTTGGTGACCCTCCTCTTAGTCCTCCCTGTGCTAACAAATAACGCATGCAACTGAGGACGGACTGCAGCCGTTCTTTTGAGATATAGCCTCAAACTTCTTACTGGGCATAGTAGGAGATGGTCTGGGTCATCTGTTACAGAACGGAGACTCGAAATCTGGAAGGAGTCGAACCGAGGTCCGCTACTCCCAGATTCTGAGTCTTAGCAATAAACTCAGGGACAAATTTGAACGTTACCTCACCCCATCCCCTTGAGTGGGCGATGTCATACGAGAGACCATGAAGTTCACTTACTCGCTTGGCCGAAGCCAAAGATAGTAGGGACACCGTCTTCCAAATTAGGTGGCAATCTGAAGCCTGACGTAATGGTTCATAGGGAGGTCTCTTAAGAGACCTGAGAACTCGAACCACGTTCCATGGAGCAGGTCTCACTTCCAACTTAGGGCAGGTAAGTAACTTCGTATGAGTAGGGAAAGTTCCAGCGAAAGCGAAGAAGAAATGTCCATTCCTTTGAGCCTGAAGGCTAGACTTAAGGCTGAGCGATAGCCTTTCACCACTGAGACTGAAAGGCGCATTTCTTCCTGCAAATACACGAGGAACTCCGCTATTGTTGGAATAGTGGCATTGAGTGGAGAGGTGCCCCTTCCACGACACCAACCACAAAAGAGTTTCCACTTTGCCTGGTAGACAGATGAGGAAGATTTTCGCAGATGTCCAGACATCCTGATCGTAACCTGTTGCGAAAATCCTCTCTCAGCGAGGAGATGCTGGATAGTCGTGAAGTCGTAGCGAAGCTACGGCTTTGTGGAAGATGTTGGAATGTGGTTGTCTGAGTAGATCGTGTCGCGGAGGGAGTTCTCTCAGAAGTTCCGTAAGGAGTTGCAGAAGGTCCGGAAACCATTCCACATGATGCCATAGCGGAGCTATGAGGGTCATTGAAAGGTTGACCGATATTCTGGTTTTGTTGAGCACACTCCTCATCAGACAAAACGGGGGAAAGGCGTAAACGTCGGATGTTGTCCACCGTTGTTGGAAGGCATCTTGCCAGAGTGCCTTGGGATCCGGGACTGGGGAGCAGTACAGTGGAAGCTTGAAGTTCAGAGCTGTTGCGAACAGATCCACAGTCGGGGAACCCCACAAAGTCAGGACGTTGTTGGCTTCTAGATAATCCAAAGACCACTCGGTACTCACTATCTGAGATGCTCTGCTCAGATTGTCGGTGAGCACATTCCTCTTGCCTGGAATGAAATGTGCCGATAGTGGAATCGAGTGGACCGGTCCATCTCAGTATCTCTACTGCAAGATGGGATACCTGCTTCGAAAAGGTACCTCCTTGTTTGTTGATGTAAGCCACTACTGTGGTGTTGTTGCTCATCACCACCACAGAGTGACCCACCAGGTATTGTTGGAACTGTTGAAGTGCCAAGAAAACGGCCTTCATCTCTAGAAAATTTATATGGAGGCACTTTTCTGATTCTGACCACAGGCCTGAGGTCGTGTGGTGCAGTATGTGGGCCCCCCACCCTTTCTTTGAGGCATCCGAAAATAGCATCATATCCGGGGGAGGACAAGAAGATCCACTCCTCTTCGTAGGTTCTCGTCTGTCACCCACCACTGGAGGTCCGTCCGTTCCGCAGGTCCCATAGGGATCATGAAGTCCGGGGAATCGTAACCTTGATTCCACCGGGACTTGATTCGCCATTGGAGGGATCTCATCCTGAGGCCACTGTTGGAAACTAGACGAGCCAAAGATGAGAGGTGAACGAGGAGACGTAACCACGATTGGGCTGGAATCTCTTCTCGTCTGAGAAAAGGGCTTGCGACCTTCCTCAGCCTTGCTATCCTGTCGTCTGATGGGAAGGCTTTGTGGAGATTGGTGTCTATAATCATGCCTTGGTATACCAGTCTTTGAGTAGGAAGCAGAGAGGACTTCTCGAGATTTACCATGATCCCCAGATCTTGGCAAAGTCCCAGAAATTTGTCTCGGTGTTGAAGAAGGGATGACGCCGAGTCTGCTTGGATCAGCCAGTCGTCCAGATAACAGAGGAGACGGATGCAGATCCTGATGCTCACGAAGATATTAGGGTGAACACTCTGGTGAAAACCTGTGGTGCTGTGGAGAGACCGAAACACAGCACCTTGAACTGGTACTCCTTATTGTGTAGGCTGAATCTTAAGTACTTCCTTGAAGACGGATGGACTGGGATCTGGAAGTACGCGTCCTTCAGATCCAGTGTACACATGAAGTCTTGTGGTCTCACTGCAAGTCTGACTGTGTCTGCGGTTTCCATGCTGAATGGAGTTTGTTTGACAAACTTGTTCAGAGCCGAGAGGTCGATGACTGGTCTCCAGCCTCCAGACACTTTCTTTACAAAAAAGAGTCGACTGAAGAAGCCTGGAGACCCGTCGAGGACCTCTTGGGGAGCGCCCTTCTTCAACATGGTCTGGACTTCTGCCCGAAGGGCCTGCCCCCTTGCTGATCCCATAGCAAGGGAGCTCAATGACACTGGATTCGTCGTCAGGGAAGGTAGAGATGTTGTGAACGGGACGCGATATCCCTGACTGATTATGGAAATCGTCCAGGAATCGGCCCCGAGTTGCTGCCACCTGTCTGCGCAACTTTGTAGGCATCCCCCCACTGGTGGACATGCAGGGGGATTGGCAATCCTAGCGTTTGCGGCCTCGGCTGCTCCCTCTAGGCTTTTTACCTCCTGTGGAGGACTTTTTGCCTTTCTTGTCCTTGACAGGAAAGGTCTTAGACACCACTGCCTTCGCTGCCGTTGTCGGTTTCGTGGTCTTGGTAGGACGGGACTGCTGGGGTGCTGGAGGTTTATAGGGCTTGGATGTCAAAACCCTATGTGGGAGGGAGTCTTGGTGGGACTTCCTCCACCTCTCAGCAGCATGTTCCACGTCTTTAGGCTCAAACAAGTTCGTCCCTTCCACGAAAGAATGCCTGAGCCTGTTTATCTCGGTGCTAGGGACCTTCTGATGGAACCTCTCAGCCACCGCATCCCGACGTTTCAGGATGGTGTTCGTCCACAAGTTCGAGACTTGGTGGGCCAGAAACTCGATCGTGCGAGTGCCTGAGAGGAGGAACGTCTCCATAGCTTTCCTGGTACGTTCTTTGGAGAAATCCTCCGAACGTATCAGGATACCTAGGGTCCCTAACCAGATCTCCAGCCATGAAGTGGCTTGCATAGCACACTTCGCAACCTTCTCCTGATTAAGGATCTCAGTCGCCGAGAATGAGACCTGCCGGTTGGAGAGTCTCTCAAGAGGGACTCTCCTGTTAAGCTCTTCCAAAGAATGGTGAAGAGGAAGAGCCAAACAAGGCTCCTCTAAGATCTCGAAGTACCTCTGCTGTACGCGAGGAGGTGGGAGAAGCTTGTTGCTGGCACTGGATCTGTTGGAGCAGGCTAACTCAGAGAGCTGGACCGCGATCTTGTCCCTGGTACTCTTAACCCCCTGAGACCAGGGCAGAGCTGCACTGGCCTTAGAAGGTTTTTGAGTTTCAAATACTCTGTCCAAGACCGTGTCTTTGCCCTCTTGAGATGGAATCTCTGGGTCGGCAAACCCATTGAGAGTCCTCCTAAGAATCAGAACCTGCCAAAATGCATGTTCTGACTCCTGTAGCTCTCCTCCGGATGTCGGACTCGCAGCGAAGTCTCCTGTCCCCAAAGGCTCTTCTTGGGGAGAATCGCGGACGTTCTCCGAGTGACTAGCTGGCTCCGACCTAAGTCTTGTCGAGGATTTTGGCAATGTCTTCGAGTCCTTCGACTCCCTCCTGGGAGGGATGCAGGACTCCAACAACAACGGAGGCAAGTTCTTCTCCGCCCCTACACAGGAAGACTTTTCAGCGCGAGGTGGGGTTTCCCTTATTGGTGCGATGGGGGAATGTCTCACCTCACGTGACTCCCCTGAGGACGGGAAATCCTCATCCGACAGGGAGGGAGAAAAAGTCTGGGGTGGGGAGGGGACCTGCCTCGAGGGCTTACGATGAGACAGCTTAGTTCTTGGAGAAGTCACCGCTTCCGAAACTCCTCTTTTTCTCTTCAGGGGGTTAGATGCAGCCGAGGATTTTTGCCCCAATTCAGAGAACAGGCTTGAAAGCCTGTGTAATCGCTCTGATCAGTGCCCCAAACCATGGTTGCTGGCTGACAGCTGCGCTGTCAGACACTCCCTCAGGAGGGACAGGGATCGACCGATCCCTGGGAGGAGTTTCTATAGGGGGGTTCGCCTGAAATGAAAAAGAAGAAGAAATGTTCCTGGACCTTTCTGGAAGCTTCCCTTCCACCGCCGAACGCGCTGTTCTGCGTTTGCGGGGAGGGGAATGTGGCGATGGTCACCTTGCCGGGTATTGGCGCTCGCGCGCTGGAGGGTATTGGCGCTTGCGCGGGGGAGCGTGGTGGTGCTCGCGCGATGGGGAATACCCGGGGTCGCGCGCAGGAGAATGCTGGTGCGCGTGCGAGCGACTGATGGCATGCGCGCGCGGAGGACTGCTGATGCGCGTGCGTACGATTGCGAAGGGGCGCGCAGGTGAGCGAGGGCCTGTAGAAGCGTGCGCGGGAGACACAGGAGAGTGCGCAGGAGGCTGATTGTGCGCGCGTGGGCACGCAGGATCAGGTTGTTGAACCCGTGGGCGTGCGGGCAAGAAATCGTGCGCCCCAGAAGATGTCGCGGGGCGGGCGCGCGCGCAGGAGAGATGTCCCTTGCACGCAGGTGCGCAGTCGGAACCTATGTGCGTGGGCGCGTCAGGAACGCGGTGCATAACTGCTGGAGGAGATGGGCGTCGCCGTGCAGGTCGCGCGCGTATCCTCATGGGCGCGAGCAGGTGAACGTGCGCAATTGCGAGCTGGCGAGGGATGGCGCGCGAGAGACAGCAGGCGGCGCGTCGGCGAGCGCTGGTGTGTAGGAGAAGCCCTTGGCTTTCCTACAGCTCCCAGATCCGAAGATCGTGGGCGCCCAGGAGAGATGGATGAACGTGGGCGCTGGCGCGCAGGAGAGCTCTAGTGAGTAGGAGATCGTTGGCGCGCAGGAGAGCGCTGGCGTGCTGGCGAGCAGGAGGTTGTTGGCGCGCAGGTGAGCGCTGGCGCGCTACCTCAGGCAAAGCCTTGCGCACAGGAGACCGTTGGCGCGCATGAACATCATGGCGTGTAAGGGACGTATGAGCGCGATGGCGCATACGCCCTTGTTGCCCTGTAATAGGGACCGGTGCCTGACTATCATAGACAGGGTTTGTTGGCACGTAAAGCGCATTAGCTGCCAGGAACGGCGACAGCAGGTCAGCAGGTCTGTCGGGTGGAAGGTTGGCGTGCCCTTTGAAAGGACGACCTTCCACCGAAGGGGATTGTGAACGATCCGCAGAGAGATCCAGGACCGTAGCAGGAACAGTCGGCGAACGCTGACGAGGCTCCTCTGCGGCGGACTGCAACGATGACGATGAACCGAAGAGGCGCCTCCTTACCCCCTTATAAGGAGAAGGAAGGCCTCTCCGGCGAAGAGGAAGGCGAGCCTTGCAACGTATGCGCCCTCTGGGGGCTGTGGGATCAGCAAGCTTACCTTCAGCAGTCCTCCGAAGAGGAGTCTCTGTGAGTGAACTCTCCCAAGGGGGAGAATCACCGGCAGGAGAGACTGTTGGACTTAGTTTCTCCCTCGTAGGTTGAGCAGGAACGGGAGAAACTAAGCCTTCAGCTACTGTGGGATGAGAAGAGGCAGAGGTATTAGGAGATACCGCATTGGATACCTCTGACACCACAATGTCGACGATAGACAGAGGATCAACCTCTGCCAAAGTCGGCGATTGCTTGACAGCGGGACCCAACCGGATGATGTCAAGAAGCGCTTCTTTGGAGGGCGAACCCTCAAACCCCAAGGAAGACCAAAGCTGAAATAAATTGGTTAAAGATAAATCCTTACCCGGGGGGGAGAGGTGGAGCTGCCTCGCTAGGGGAGGCAACGCCATCTCTCGAAGCCCGAGTTCGGGAAACAGAACCATGGTCTACGCTACCACTCGACGGTCTCTTGAAAGAGACCGATCGAGCGGGAGCTTCGGAGGAGGTTTGGGCAACGGAAGAAGAGTCCTTGGGATTTTCTCCTTTCAAAGAAAACTTCGAAGGAGAAATATCCCGCCTGGACTTCTTCTTACGTCGTCGAGAAAACCTTTCCCACTGGGAGGTAGACCACTCCCTACACTCACCACACTTGTTACCACTATCACACCGTTGGCCTCTACAGTAAGGGGAAAAGGTGTGAGGGTCTATCTCGACCGCCGACATGAATGTTCCACAGGGGCGGTCGGGTAATCCAGGACAGGTGCGCATATTCACAGAGGCCAACTTCACACTCAAATCTGTTAAAGAAAAAGCAAAAAGACATTAATGGCTGCCAAGAGCGAGGCGAGGATGAGAGAGGGCACGTATGTCTACCATCCGAGCTGAGAGCAAAGTGAGCTCAAGCACAGGTGCGTGTGAGGGGGGATAGCAAGCTACCCTCCCCTACTCCCCGCTAACTAGCGGTGGGGTAGTAAACCCTCGTTAAAATTCTAATGGATCGTCATTTCAGCTACGTCGAAAGTAATACCCCTATTAAATAGCGTGGTTTGTATGTAAGTTACGGAACAAATTAATTTTTTTCCTTTTGTTTCAGTATAAGATACTATAGCACGAATAAGGCAGAATACTGTGTGGTTTTAAAGATAAAATATACTATGAAAAAGGAGAGAAAATTTAAGGAAATCATAACTTGGCGAATGAAAATGTAATGGGAAAACCTAAAATAAAGAGCAATGAAGTGCATAATATTACAAACTTGTGAAATGCAGTCAGTTTATCTTTATAATATAAAAGTGCTCCGATCAAGGGACGAAGTATGGTATACTGTACGTGTCAAAATAGGTGAGTGAGCCCTATCAGCAAGCTAGACCGTGCCCACACACGCATGAGACTGGCGGGCCATACTGCCAATCGCGACAGGATGAGAGGACTGGCTTGTCACGCCAGGTTTGTCCATTTTATCTCTGTCTCACACAAGGCCAATATATCCATCCTATTCCTAAAATACTACCAATCTTACATCTGTTACTCTATCGTACTACATCCACGCACATTTAGACACCCCGAAACTAGAGTGCGGGGAGCAGTCACTCTCCCCTAGCTCCTCCTCTTTGATATCTCATAGGAATAGAAATACAGGAGAGGGGGTTCCCAGTCCCCTTGTCTTGTCTCTTTTAGTCATGTCTCTTTTTGTTGTTATGCCCCTACGGCCTCAGGGGACATAGTACAGTACTGTATATGATATGTCTGTTCCGCATGTCCCATTGTGACAGCAGGCGGAGTCATTACTTAAACGTTCTGATCGCTGTTCCCTATCCTCAAAGCTGAAGATAGCTGGTGAGACAAAACTACAACGTCTTACCTCTAACATACACCGACGATCAAACCCTCTTAAAAAAAGTGACAACTTGAAGGGGCGGAGATCTTATAGTCCAAATCCTCACGAGTCAACAATTGAACCCCTTAAACAGAAGTGTCACTTGAACTCTATTATTGAATGCAGGACACCATGTATCACCAATTGAATCCCAGTAACGGAAGTGATACCTTGGAGGGTCTACCGTAGATTGTGAGTGTATGACGTTTCCCTAAATGTCATAAATGTCTGAAACATGACCAGTCAGTTAGGGAAGGACCATTACACCTGTGGTTTTGTTAATAGTGACCATAGAGGAGACTTACACAGCAGCTCCCTATGGACTTAGCTACTGAGTGACAAACTGACGATCATGCTGTAACACACCACATAGTCTTAAGTTAAACAAAGTAAACCACAGTTCATGCAATCTGCCTAGTAACATAATGATCATTGTCCCCCATCCTAATTAATATGGGAAACTGGAAAATGTTGATTTGCTGCTAATGATTTAACAAATTAGTTTCTAATACTCATTGTACTATAAACATCAAATGCCTCCTATCTACCCCACAATCAATGATCAGAGCAGGAACAGGTCTTCCCAACTCCTGCAGAAGATCAGAAGTGTTGTTATCTGGGGGTGAGACAAGATACTACCCTGTAGGTTGCAGGCAGTGTATCACACAAGTCACAAGTGTATTTGGATACCGTACATCGCTCTGCTATAATTCTTCAGATCACTCGACTCAAAATTTGAATTGACTGGCAGATCACTCTTGTTGGAACAAGAAAGCGACCAAAACAAACATGGCAGCTTTTGATATGCAATGTTATTATGCTACATATGTCTACCATTTTACTAAATAAATGGAATCATACAGTTCTATCATGAACATTGTTTAATCAACTGATGTATGATTATATTTTACATATATCCGGTGTGATTTACTGTTTGTATTATACATAAGTACAGTATTGTAAATGGATTACAAAGAAAATTAAATTATATACAAGTTGCTATAGCAAGATCCATTGGTAGAAGTTGATTGTGCAGGTGATTATAGGAAAACTAATATCAAATTCATAATTACCTTTTTCCTTCGACAAGATGGTTTTATTAAATTTTAATTATTATTATTATTATTATTATTATTATTATTATTATTATTATTATTATTATTATTATTATTATAATTAAAAGTAGTTTAAAAAGATGATGTAAGTTACATTTATAAACTTATGCTCACATGGATTTGTTCTTAATCATTATAATAATTTAGTTGGATAACTAAATGGAATGTAACCAAACAAACTGATGTAAAATAAAAGGAAAAAGTACACCTAATATGTCTGAATGCCAAAAATATGATGGAAAGAACATTGGGCACTTTATTGATCCTTAGTAATAAGGAACTGAAGATCACAACATCACTAAATGATTTTGTGTTTCAGATTTCTTGAATTCATATTACAGTGTGGTTTCCTTCCAACCACATTGTTAAATTAAAAGTAAAATTCCTGTAGTAATGATATGTTAAGTACTTTATGCCTTCTGTTTTATTGGGGAGAATGTTACATAATACTGTACCATACTTTAAAGCTTCTCTCTTTTAGTGGTTAAATAATAAATGTAAAATGATGTTACAGTAAGAACACATTGTACCATAAGTTTTCCAATATTTTTTCGTTTTGTAACAACTTTCGGCATTTGCACTAATTTTATTTTTTCTATACACAGTTGCCGAAAAAAATGCACAGAAGAAAGCTCTGCGGAGAAATTATTCTCTGAATTTCTTACTGATGAAGACAGATTCTTTGAGAAATCTGTTCGTAACACATTATGCCTAGTGAAATGCAAGAAGGATGTTTTTGGGTCCCGTATGGATAGAGTGGCTGAAGGACATGTGGATGAAGACTTTGAAATTCGGAAACCATATGATTATTTACAGCTCTGTTATTATAGGGTAGGTTTGTTGCCAAGTCTAATATGTCATGATATTACACTTATAACTGGTATTAAATACAGGATGATTATAATTTACAGTAGTATAATTTGTTCCTATGTGAATCATCATCATCTCTTACTCCCATTGATGCAAAGGGACTTGGTTAGATTTTGCCAGTTGTCTCCATCTTGAGCTTCTAATTCAATACTTCTCCATTCATCATCTACTTCGCGCTTCATAGTTCTATGTGAATACAGTAAAAGTTTCCGTCCCTTTAATTAGGAGAATTGTCTCTGCAAAGCTCGAACTACTATCGAGTCATTAACAAAGTATTTACTGTACTATAGGTAAAACTACAAAATTAGAGTGGTGAGGGGAGCTATCCATCCACCTGTCTGACTGAGTCAAGCCACTTTTGTTGTTGGCTGCAAGATGAGTGTATGTGTTGCTGCTCCTTTTCATCGCCCCTTTGATTTTAGTTGTTTTATCTTTCCTTTGGACTTGTACAGTATTACTTATGGACATGTTTTTATGTTGGCCATGGATTTTAATCCTAAGTCTACATCAATATGAAGAAATGTGTTGGCAATGAAGTTAAGACATGTTGGTGGTTCATGTTAGATGTGACTGGATCCTATCTCTGTTTTTGTTTGGGGTATTCTTGTATGTAGGATTCCTGATTCCTATGTAGATGGGTTGACTGTGGTCTCTTTCCTTGTGGGTGAGAAGAAAAAGAATAAGGATAAGAACATTCGCTGGCATATTGTGGGGGTTCCTGCCCTTTGTGCTGAACAACCCTTTTTTAAATATTAAACTTAGCCGGTGAATATATAAATAGCTGACGTCTCCGACAGCCCGACAGATTCCAAAAACTCGCGAGTGATCGCCATGAAGGTTGCGGGTGTGCCCACCAGCGCCGACTATCGGCCAGATACCGCATATACTTCTCAACCACTCCAGTTCTTCTCTGTCGGTGTCGCCGACAACATTGGTTCCGCTCGCTTTAGACCTCGAGTTTTCTACCGAATTGGTGAAGTACTTTGTTTTGGTTGTTTTATTGGCTTTCGCTGTGTTGGTGTGTTTCTTCAATAAAACTCTTGAAACCCTTTTTTGGCTTGTGTTTCTTGTTGATGAACTTGGCTTTGATTTGGATTTTCTCTGGTTCAAAATGGCTGACCCTTCTCCTGTATATCGCAAGTGTGCGAGATATTGTAACAAACGTCTTCCCAAGGCCTCTATCGACCCTCATACTGTTTGTTCTAATTGCCGGGGTAAATCCTTCCAATTAGGAGATCGGTGTGAGGAGTGCGTGGTCTTGTCGGAATTCGAGTGGCTAGAGTATGAAAAGTATACTCGTAAGCTCGAAAGAGATAGGGTGAGGAGAAGCTCATCTAGATCTTTGGAATTTTCCTCCTCCCATGCCCCTGAACCTAATCCTTCCCCTGTAGTGGTTGTTCCTGAACCCCCTGCTAGCACTCATGAACCTTCAATGCGGGATATGTTTTTAGCGATTCAAGCATTAGGCGAAAAGGTTGAATCCTTAGCCTCGGACAGGAACCAGCTTATATCCGATGTTAAGTTGTTGAAGTGTCAAAGTGGTAAAGCAGAAAATCTAAGTGGTAAAGTGAAAAGTGCGCAAAATGTGTTTAGTGTTGCGACCGAGGGTTCGTCAGTTCGTGCTTGTCGCTCCCCTAGTCCGAGACCTCTTTCAGGCTCCCCTGCACCAGGGAGAAGTAATGTCGTAGGACTTAAGGGGGCGAGAGGTGTAAACCAGCGTACAGACGTTCCCTCTTTGGTATCAGACGTTTCTCATCAAGAACGTCCTTACCATAAGACGGGTGAGACTAAGTTCTCCTCGTCCTCCGACGACTTGTCGCATAAGAAACCTTGGCACAAGGTATCTAGGCCCTTAAAGCACAAGTCAGTCCCTTCAGGACAGGTCCAGCGTCCTAGCTGTAGCCATTGGGGCAGCTCTGACCACTTGCAGTCATCGGATGACTGTTCGCCTGTTAAACGAAAGCGTAACACGGAGTCTGAGGGTCTCGGTAGAGGCAATGTTTTGCCAGCGCAGACGTTACCGACGTCACGGCCCGTTCCGACTCCCGTTGACCAGAAGTGGGTTGTCCTGCGGGACATGCAGTCTAAGCTTTCCTCCCTTATGGAAGATTATGAGCATGAACAGGTTCACGATGATCCTTTGCTTGCGGTTCGCCAGTGCGATGAACGTGACTCTGGCCTTCAGCCGCCTAAACGAGTGTCTTCTCGTCCGTATGATGTTAGTGCTAACGTTTCGAGTGCTTTGAAACTCGATGCTAGTCGTGTTCCTCGTCATTCACGTCAGTCACGTGACGTAGAACCCCCTTTGCCACAGTCTCGGACTGACGTTCAGCAGCTGCCACCGCAGCCCCGCACTGACGTTCGCCGACCGACTCCGTTGCCTCGACGTGACGTTGAGCGTCTGTCGCCGCAGTCGGAAGTTGTTTTGCCTGCTCAGACCCTGCAGTCAATGCAGTCTCGACGTGATGTCGAACGACAATCAACTCAAGCTGTTGTTGTTTGTCAGCCACAAGACTTTCAGTCCTTACAACCGCGGCGTGACGTCGTTTCCTCAGCTGTTGCTGCTGCTCCGTCGCTTGTTGACATTGCCTGTCAAGCGTTGCCTCCTCGGCATGTCTCTCCGTATCACGAGACTCGGCAGTTGTCGGACGAAGTTCCGTCGGATGAGGAAGTCGTTGATCCCCTTCCAACTGATATGCCTTTGGGGACTTTTTCAGATGGAGAGGAGCCTAAAGTTGCTCAGCCCTCTCTTGATTTTAAAAAGACCATGCTTATTTTTAAGGAACTTTTTCCTGACCATTTTGTGACTGCTGCTCCTCGTTCGCCTCCATCAGAGTTCACGCTGGGCCTAGCTGCTTCGACGCCGTCGTTCACTAAGCTAGTGCTCTCTCGCTCTTCTAAGAGAGCTTTGCGTTTACTAGGCGACTGGTTGATGACCAGGAGGAGTTTTAAACTGGCTTCTCGAGCGAGCGTCTGGTATGACACGGGAGAAGTTCTCGGCTTGGGAGTGCCTGCCTCTGCCCAGGGAGACTTCTCAAGCCTCGTAGACTCTCCTCGTCGTCTGGCCATGAGACGCTCAAAAGTTTGCTGGTCCTCTTCAGACCTTGATCATCTCCTCAAAGGAGTTTATAGGGCCTTTGAAGTTTTTAACTTCTTGGATTGGTCGCTGGGAGCCTTGAGCAGGAAGATCTCTTCAGCTGACCGTGATGTATCTGTGCAAATTATGTCCTGCATGGACAAAGCTATCCGTGATGGCTCTAATGAACTCGCTGCTACATTTACGACAGGAGTCCTTAAGAAGAGGGAGACTCTTTGTTCGTTCCTGTCTGCAGGAGTAACCCCCTGTCAAAGGTCAGAGCTACTCTTTGCGCCGTTGTCTTCTGCCTTGTTCCCACAGCAGTTGATTAAGGATATCGCAGCATCTCTAGTACAAAAGGATACCCATGACTTGATGGCCACGTCGGCGCGTAAGGCTGCTCCTTCGTCCTCTTATGTCGTTAGACCTAAGTTCGATACTCCAGCGACGAGATTTATCCCGCCCTTTCGTGGCAGAGCTCCCAGTAAGGGAGGTGCTCGTGCCGATAGTAAGAGAGGTAAGAGGAGAGGATCTAAGTCCTCCCGTGGCAGAGTCTGACTGCCCACGTCCTCAGACAGCGGTAGGGGCCACATTAACCAACTTCTGGCAGGCCTGGGAGAAGAGGGGTGCAGACCGGGAGTCTGTTTTGTTGCTAAAGGAGGGGTACAAAATACCTTTTGTACGGAGACCTCCTCTAGTAAAAGTCCTTATAGACCTCTCTCCCAAGTATCGAGAGGAGTCAAAGAGACAGGCATTACATCTGCAGGTGTCTCAGTTGCTAGAGAAGGGGGCGGTGGTGAAAGTCTCGGACCTTCAATCACCGGGGTTTTACAACCGTCTCTTCCTAGTTCCAAAGCATACAGGAGGTTGGAGGCCGGTGCTGGATGTCAGTGCTCTCAACGTTTTTGTTGTCAAAACAAAATTTACGATGGAGACCACCAAATCCGTTCTAGCAGCAGTCAGAGAGGGAGACTGGATGGTCTCTCTCGACTTGCAGGATGCGTACTTCCACATTCCTATACACCCAGATTCTCAGCCGTATCTGAGGTTTGTATACAGGAATGTGGTGTACCAATTCCGAGCACTGTGCTTCGGCCTCAGCCCTGCTCCTCTTGTTTTTACGAGGCTCATGAGAAATGTAGCAAAATTTCTACATTTGTCGGGGATTCGAGCCTCCCTGTACCTGGACGACTGGCTGCTCAGAGCGTCGTCCTGTCATCGCTGTCTGCAGGACCTTCAATGGATGTTGGATCTTGCAAAGGAGTTGGGCCTGTTGGTGAACATAGAGAAGTCTCAGCTGATTCCCTCCCAAACGATTCTCTATTTGGGGATGGAGATACAGAGTCTAGCTTTTCGGGCTTTTCCGTCTGCCACCAGGATAGAGCAAGCCTTGCTCAAAGTCCGTCTCATGCTAGAGAAAGACCATTGCTCTGTGAGAAGTTGGATGAGCCTCCTAGGGACGCTATCATCCCTGGAACAGTTTATCTCTCTAGGGAGACTTCACCTTCGCCCTCTCTTGTTCCATTTAGACTCCCATTGGAACAAGGACAAAACTTTGGAGGCGGTCTCGATCCCGATCTCCGAATCAGTCAAGACTTGCCTGAGCTGGTGGGACAGCAATATACGTCTTCGAGAAGGTCTGTCCCTGGCAGTCAAGAACCCAAACCATGTGTTATTTTCAGACGCGTCGGATTTGGGTTGGGGAGCGACTCTGGACAGTCTGGAATGTTCGGGTCTTTGGACGACAGATCAGAGGAGCCTTCACATCAACTGCAAGGAGCTGTTGGCTGTTCATTTAGCACTGACGAGTTTCGAGAGTCTACTTCGAAACAAGGTGGTAGAAGTGAATGCGGACAACACCATGGCCTTGGCGTACATCTCCAAGCAAGGAGGCACTCACTCCCACGCTCTGTTCGTCATCGCAAGGGACCTCCTCATCTGGTCAAAAGATCGAGGCATCTCACTGTTGACGAGGTTCGTCCAAGGGAAATTGAACGTCTTGGCGGACTGTCTCAGTCGGAGAGGTCAGGTGATCCCTACAGAATGGACCCTCCACAAGGATGTGTGCAAGTGTCTTTGGATGACTTGGGGTCAGCCCACCATAGACCTCTTTGCGACCTCGCTGACCAAAAGGCTCCCAACTTATTGCTCTCCAGTCCCAGATCCAGAGGCGGCCCACATAGATGCCTTTCTGTTGGACTGGTCTCACCTGGACGCTTACGCATTTCCGCCGTTCAAGATCCTCAACAAGGTGTTACAGAAGTTCGCCTCTCACGAAGGGACAAGGTTGACGTTGGTTGCTCCCCTCTGGCCCGCGAGAGAGTGGTTCACAGAGGTACTTCTATGGCTGGTAGACGTCCCAAGGAGTCTGCCCTTACAGATGGATCTCTTACGGCAGCCTCACGTAAGGAGACTTCATCAAAGCCTCCCCGCACTTCGTCTGACTGCCTTCAGACTATCGAAAGACTCTCGAGAGCTCGAGGATTTTCGAAGGAGGCAGCCAGAGCGATCGCGAGGGCTAGGAGATCATCTACTATCAAGGTCTACCAGTTGAAGTGGGAGGTATTTAGAGAGTGGTGCAAGTCCTCCTCTATTTCCTCTTCCAGTACCTCTGTAGCACAAATTGCGGACTTTCTCCTGCATCTGAGAAATGTTCGCTCCCTCTCTGCTCCCACCATTAAAGGCTACAGGAGCATGTTGGCGTCTGTTTTCAGACATAAAGGCTTGGATCTGTCAAATAACAAAGATCTCCAAGACCTCCTTAAGTCTTTCGAGACCTCTAAGGAGCGTCGTATGTCAACTCCTGCTTGGAAATTGGACGTGGTACTACAGTTCCTAATGTCAGACAGGTTTGAGCCATTACATTCAGCCTCCCTGAAGGATCTTACCCTCAAGACACTTTTTTTGGTGAACTTGACTTCGGCTAAAAGGGTCAGTGAGATCCATGCTTTTAGTAAGAACATCGGCTTCTCTACGAATAAAGCTATATGTTCTCTTCAACTTGGTTTTTTGGCCAAGAACGAACTGCCGTCTCGTCCTTGGCCTAAATCTTTTGAAATACCTAGTCTGTCAGAAATCGTAGGTAATGAAGTTGAAAGAGTGCTGTGCCCCTTTAGAGCTCTTAAGTTTTACTTAGCTCGAACTAAACCAATACGAGGTGGTTCTGAGGCCTTATGGTGCTCCGTTAAGAAGCCCTCATTGCCCATGTCTAAAAATGCGTTATCGTACTTTATTAGACTTTTAATCCGGGAAGCACATTCTCATTTAAATGAGAAAGATCGTTGTTTGCTTAAGGTCAAGACTCACGAAGTGAGAGCAATAGCGACTTTGGTGGCTTTTAAGCAAAACAGATCTCTTCGAAGTATTATGGACGCGACCTTTTGGAGGAGCAAGTCAGTGTTCGCTTCATTTTACTTAAAAGACGTCCAGACTCTTTATGAGGACTGCTACACCCTGGGTTCATTCGTTGCAGCGAGTGCAGTAGTGGGTGAGGGTTCTACCACTACATTCCCTTAATCCCAATATCCTTTTAATCTTCTCTTGAAATGTTTTTTAATCTCGTCTTGGGTTGTACGGAAGACTAGGAAGTCTTTCGCAATCTTTTTGATTTAGCGGGTGGTCAAATGTTGTTTCTTGAGAGCGCCCAGATTAAGGGTATTGATGAGGTCCTGTTATAGGGGTGTTCGCCCTGGATATAACAGCTCCTGGGAGTCTTTCAGCATCCTGAGAGGATGACTGGGCTTCGTGAGGAAAGCGGACTAATGAGGCAGAGTAATCATCAGAGTCAGCTTCCTTACCAGGTACCTATACTTAAGTTGGTTTTTTATGAAATATTTGTCAAAAAACTCTTGAGCATATACGCCTTTATTGTATTAATACTGGTCTCTACCCACCACCATGGGTGTGAATCAGCTATTTATATATTCACCAGCTAAGTTTAATATTTAAAAATGATATTTTCCTTATAAAATAAATTTTTGAATATACTTACCCGGTGAATATATAAGATTAAATGTCCTCCCTTCCTCCCCGATAGAGACCCAGCGGACTGAGAAGAACTGGAGTGGTTGAGAAGTATATGCGGTATCTGGCCGATAGTCGGCGCTGGTGGGCACACCCGCAACCTTCATGGCGATCGCTCGCGATGGAATCGGGCCGTCGGAGATGTCAGCTATTTATATATTCACCGGGTAAGTATATTCAAAAATTTATTTTATAAGGAAAATATCATTTTATTCCTTTCTGTCTCTTCCACAACTCGGTCCTTCTCCATCATCTTTGTATATACCTTAGCCTAGGTCTGAAAGGAGTAGATGTACAGAGAAAGGTTACTATAACCCTCTCTTGTAGTGTGGCCCCTTTTATGCTGAGGTATTTTCCCCTAATGAGAGTCTGAAATATGCCCACAAATGTAATGTCTGTATGAAGAGTTTGTTGCCATTCTTTGTACATTTCAGGTTCACCTTCAGTCAGTGCTTTTAGGGAGAAGCTTGCTGTGGCCAGATCATTCTCCTGTAACAGTGACAGTGTTGTGCATTGTAGTGTAGTGCCTCCATTGAACGTAAGTAGTGATCTGTTTTATGGTTCTGGCCGATAAAGCCCCTTACTTCACGTGAGCCCCACCCTCCTCGGATATACAGACTACGACGACTCTGGGTGCAGTCGTGGAGAGTGCCTGTCTAACAACGGTAGGAGTGAGCTTACTACTTTTCCCCTTCCTCTTCATGCTCTTCCTTCTTTTCTGTGGATGCTGTTTCCCTCAAGAAGAAAAAGAACAAGTTTCATAATAACTGTAGGGGCATTTACTGGAAATCTTGCCAAACATTTTACAACTTGCCTTCTCCTTTGAGAGAGGGTGATGGAGGGGGTTAGTCTACCCAAGCATGGGCCCAGCTTGACAGCTGCCACAATTGCACTATGTGAAAGAGGTTTGTGACCACACTCCTTCACCATTCCCTTAGGGATTTTCTTGACTACTTTTTCATCTTGTGACGCTTCGGTGACATGATTGATTGATTGAGTTTAAGTTTTCTGGTATCCTGACATCTAGGTCATTGATGCCGGGATGTACTGGTTGACCTACTAACTACTCCCCTATTCACCAGAGGGAGCTAATTGTGGTGTAGTGTCTGACTGTATATTGATTGGTGGTGCTAGGGACCTCTTGGTTAATGGGAATCTGGAACACTGATGTCCCTTCATCGTCTGGCCCCCTTAATTGTGTCCTCAGTGGGATTTTTGGACAGGATCGTACTTACTCTATGGAGCTTGAACAGTTGTCCGCGCGGCTTTTCCTGTTTTCGTTCCCTTTGTAGGATGAAGTGGCTTTGTAGGTTAGAATTCCGGAGGAGATTGATGATACTTGCCTACCTTACTCACTTAGCAAAGGAAGTTCTACATCCTGTAAGAGATCTACGCTGCTCTTGTACTGGTTAACCTGTATGACTGTGGACTGAATCCCTGCCTTCCCATAGAATAAATATGAAAAGATGCTGCATTACTACAAATTAAGTGGCTATGGAATTCACCGCCATGTCTTTTTTCCAGGCTTTATCATTGCTTGACCAAGTGGTCAGCTGCAGTAACAGATTATTTTTTTAGTAAGAATAGCGTTTAGCAACCTCTGATAACTTGCAACATTTTGCAGGCTGGTTTGTAAGGAGGGAATGCTGTGCAACCTCTGATGACTTGGCAATATTATGTAGGCTGGTTTGTCTGGAGAGAATGCTGCGCAACCTCTGATGATTTGGCAACATTACGCAGACTGGTTTGTCTGGAGGGAATGCTGCGCAACCTCTGATGACTTGGCAACATTATGCGGGCTGGTTTGTATAGAGGGAATGTTGCGCACCCTCTGATGACTTGGCAACATTACGCAGGCTGGTTTGTCTGGGGGGGGGGGGATGCTGCACACCCTCTGATGACTTGGTAACCTTCCACAGGCTGGTTTGTCTGGAGGGAATGCTGCGCAACCTCTGACAACTTGGCAACATTCTGCAGGCTGGTTTGTCTGGAGGGAATGTTGCGCAACCTCTGATGACCTGGCAACATTACGCAGGCTAGTTTGTCTGGAGGGAATGCTGCACAACCTCTGATGACTTGGTAACATTACGCAGGCTGGTTTGTCTGGAGGGAATGCTGCACAACCTCTGACAACTTGGCAACATTACGCTGGATGGTTTGTCTGGAGAGAATGCTGCACAACCTCTAACGACCTGGCAACATTACGCAGGATGGTTCGTGTGGAGAGAATGCTGCGCAACCTCTAACGACCTGGCAACATTACGCAGGATGGTTTATCTGAAGGGAATGCTGCACAACCTCTGATGACTTGGCAACATTCCGCAGGCTGGTTTATCTGGAGGGAATGCTGCACAACCTCTGACTACTTGGCAACATTCCGCAGGCTGGTTTATCTGAAGGGAATGCTGCACAACCTCTGATGACTTGGCAACATTCTGCAGGCTGTTTTATCTGGAGGGAATGCTGCACAACCTCTGACTACTTGGCAACATTCCGCAGGCTGGTTTATCTTGAGGGAATGCTGCACAACCTCTGACTACTTGGCAACATTCCGCAGGCTGGTTTATCTGGAGGGAATGCTGCACAACCTCTGACTACTTGGCAACATTCCGCAGGCTGGTTTATCTGGAGAGAATGCTGCACAACCTGACTACTTGGCAACATTCCGCAGGCTGGTTTATCTGGAGGGAATGCTGCGTAACCTCTGACTACTTGGCAACATTCCGCAGGCTAGTTTGTCTGGAGGGAATGATGCACAACCTCTAATGACTTGGCCACATTACGCAGGCTGGTTTGTCTGGAGGGAATGCAGCGCAACCCTGATGACTTGGCAACATTACGCAGGCTGGTTTGTCTGGAGGGAATGCTGCACAACCTCTGATGACTTGGTAACATTCCGCACCGCAGGATGGTTTATCTGAAAGGAATGATACACTACCTCTGATGACTTGGCAACATTCCGCAGGCTAGTTTGTCTGGAGGGAAAGCTGCTCAACCTCTGACGACTTGGTAACATTACGCACGATGGTTTGTCTGGAGAGAATGCTGCGCAACCTCTAACGTCCTGGCAACATTACGCAGGCTGGTTTATCTGAAGGGAATGCTGCGGAACCCTGACGACTTAGCAACATTATGCAGGCTGGTTTGTCTGGAGGGAATGCTGCACAACCTCTGATGACTTGGTAACATTCCGCAGGCTGGTTTGTCTGAAGGGAATGCTGCACAACCTCTGACAACTTGGCAACATTCTGTAGGCTGGTTTGTCTGGAGGGAATGCTGCACAACCTTTGATGACTTGGTAACATTGTGCAGGCTGGTTTGTCTGAAGGGAATGCTGCGCAACCTCTAACGACTTGGGAACATTACGCAGACTGGTTTGTATGTAGGGAATGCTGCGCAATCCTGACAACTAAGCAGCCTTATGCAGGCTAGGTTGTCTGGAGGGAATGCTGCACAACCTCTAACGTCCTGGCAACATTACGCAGGCTGGTTTATCTGAAGGGAATGCTGAGGAACCCTGACGACTTAGCAACATAATGCAGGCTGGTTTGTGTGGAGGGAATGCTGCACAACCTCTGATGACTTGGTAACATTCCGAAGGCTGGTTTGTCTGGAGGGAATGCTGCACAACCTCTGACAACTTGGCAACATTCTGTAGGCTGGTTTGTCTGGGGGGAATGCTGCACAACCTCTGACGACTTAGCAATATTCCGCAGGCTAGTTTGTCTGGAGGGAAAGTTGCGCAACCTCTGACGACCTGGCAACATTTTGCAAGCTGGTTTATCTGAAAGGAATGCTGCGCAACCCTGACGACTTGGCAACATTATGCAGGATGGTTTGTCGGGAGGTAATGCTACACAACCCTGATGTCTTGGCAACATCACGCAGGCTGGTTTTTCTGAAGGGAATGCTGCGCAACTTCTGACGACCTGCCAACATTACACAGGCTGGTTTGTCTGGAGGGAATGCTGCGCAACCTGCGATGACTTGGCAACATTACGCAGGCTGGTTTGTCTGGAGGGAATGCTGCACAACCTCTGATGAGTTGGTAACATTCCGCAGGCTGGTTTGTATGTAGGGAAAGCTGTGCAACCTCTGACGACTTGGCAACATTACGCAGGATGGTTTGTCTGGAGAGAATGCTAAGCAACCTAACGACCTGGCAACATTACGCAGGATGGTTTGTTTGTAGAGAATGCTGCGCAACCTCTAACGACCTGGCAACATTACGCAAGTAGGTTTATCTGAAGGGAATGCTGCACAACTTCTGACGACTTGGCAACCTTCCGCAGATTAGTTTGTATGGAGGGAGAGCTGTGCAACCTCTGACAACTTGACAACATTACACAGGATGGTTTGTCTGGAGAGAATGCTGCGCGGCCTTTAACGACCTGGCAACATTACGCAGGATGGTTTATCTGGAGGGAATGGTGCGTAACCCTGACGACTTGGCAACATTCCGCAGGCTAGTTTGTTTGAAGAGAATGCTGCGCAACCTGTGACGACTTGGCAACATTACGCAGACTGGTTTGTATGGAGGGAATGCTGCGCAACCCTGATGACTTTGCAGCATTATGCAGGCTGGTTTGTCTGGAGGGAATGCTGCACAACCTCTGACGACTTAGCAACATTCCGCAGGCTAATTTGTCTGGAGGGAAAGTTGCGCAACCTCTAACGACCTGGCAATATTACGCAGGCTGGTTTATCTAAAGGGAATGCTGCGCAACCCTGACGACTTGGCAACATTACGCATGCTGGTTTGTCTGGAGGTAATGCTACACAACCTTGATGACTTGGCAACATCACGCTGACAGGTTTGTCTGAAGGGAATGCTGCGCAACTTCTGACGACTCGCCAACATTACTCGGGCTGGTTTGTTTTGAGGGAATGCTGCGCAACCTCTGATGACTTGGCAATTTTCTGCAGGCTGGTTTGTCTTGATGGAATGCTGCGCAACCTCTGATGACTTGGCAATTTTCTGCAGGCTGGTTTGTCTTGAGGAAATGCTGCACAACCTCTGATGACTTGGCAACATTGCGTAGGCTAGTTTGTCTTGAGGGAATACTGCGCAACCTCTGACGACTTGGCAACATTCTGCAGGCTGGTTTGTCTTGAGGGAATGCTGCGCAACCTCTGATGACTTTGCAACATTTCATAGGCTGGTTTGTCTCAAGGGAATGCTGCACAACCTCTGATGACCTGGTAACATTCCACAGGATGGTTTTTCTGGAGGTAATGCTGCACAACGTCTAACAACTTGGCAACATTACGCAGGCTGGTTTGTCTGTAGGGAATGCCGTGCAACCTCTGATGACTTGGCTACATTATGCATTATGTAGGCTGGTTTGTCTTATTGCCTTATTTTTTGTTTGGGTTCCCCCAGGTCCCTCAGTGTGAGGCACCTCGTATATCCACCAGAGAGTTGCTAATGCATCTTCCGGTGTATTTTGCATCTTCCAGTTTTGGATGGTCTGGGATGCATCTTAGGTATTTATCGAGCTTATTCTTAAACACATCTACACTCACTCCTGATATGTTTCTTAGATGAGCTGGCAGTACATTAAATAGTCGCTGCATTATCGATGCTGGTGCGTAGTGAATTAATGTCCTGTGCGCCTTTCTTAGTTTACCTGGAATATTTTTTGGCACTATTAATCTACCTCGGCTTGCTCTTTCTGATATTTTAAGTTCTATGATGTTTTCAGTAATTCCTTCTATTTGCTTCCATGCTTGTATTATCATGTAGCGTTCTCTTCTCCTTTCTAGACTGTATAGTTTTAAAAATTGCAGTCTTTCCCAGTAGTCAAGGTCCTTAACTTCTTCTATACTAGCAGTATAGGACCTTTGTACACACTATTTGTGCAATATCCTTTTGTTAGTGTGGGTACCATATCACATTGCAGTACTCGAGTGTACTACGTACATAAGTTTTGTAAGGCATAATCATGTGTTCAGCTTTTCTTGTTTTAAAGTGTCTGAATAACATTCCCATTTTTGCTTTACATTTAGCCAACAGTGTTGCTATTTGGTCCTTGCATAACATATTCCTATTTAACATTACACCAAGGTCTTTAATTGCTCCCTTGATTGTGATTGTCTCATTATTAGGTCCCTTGTATGCATATACCATTCTTTCTCTGTTTCCATAATTTATTGATTCAAATTTATCGGAGTCAAATACCATCCTATTTATCTCCGCCCATTCATATATTTTGTTTAGATCTCTTTGTAGTGAGTTCCTATCTTCATCACAAGTAATTTCTCTACTTATTCTTGTGCCATCGGCGAAACTTCTCACTACGGAGTTTTCAACATCACAGTGTATGTCTGAGATCATAATAACAAACAGCAGTGCAGCTAATACCGTACCTTGTGGCACACCCGATATTACCTGGGCTTCATCTGATTTCTCGTCATTTGCAACCACTATCTGTTTTCTGTTTTGCAGGAATTCTTTTACCCATTTTCCTATCTTTCCCACAATATTATGCTTTCTCATTTTTTTCTCCAATATGTTATGGTCTACCTTGTCAAAGGCTTTTGCAAACAGGGAATGCTGCACGACCTCTGATGACTTGGTAACATTCCGTAGGCTGGTTTGTCTGGAGGGAATGCTGCGCAATCTCTAACGACTTAGCAACATTATGCAGGATGGTTTGTCTGAAGGGAATGCTGTACAACCTCTGACGACTTGGCAACATTCTGGAGGCTGGTTTGTCTTGAGAGAATGCTGCACAACCTCTGATGACTTGGTAACATTACGTAGGCTGGTTTGTCTGGAGGGAATGCTGCACAACCTCTGATGACTTGGTAACATTCTATAGGCTAGTTTATCTGGAGGGAATGCTGCGCAACCTCTAACGACTTGGCAACATTCTGCAGGCTGGTTTGTCTTGAGGGAATGCTGCACAACGTCTGATTACTTGGTAACATTACGTAGGCTGGTTTGTCTGGAGGGAATGCTGCACAACGTCTGATTACTTGGTAACATTACGTAGGCTGGTTTGTCTGGAGGGAATGCTGCACAACCTCTGATGACTTGGTAACATTCTACAGGCTGGTTTGTCTGGAGGGAATGCTGCGCAACCTCTAACGACTTGGCAAAATTACGCAGGCTGGTTTGTCTGGAGGGAATGCTGCACAACCTCTGATGACTTGGTAACATTCCGCAGGTGGGTTTGTCTGGAGGGAATGCTGCACAACCTCTGATGACTTGGTAACATTCCGCAGGTGGGTTTGTCTGGAGGGAATGCTGCGTAATCTCTAACGACTTAGCAATATTATGCAGGCTGGTTTGTCTGGAGGGAATGTTGTGCAACCTCTCATGACTTGGCAACATTCTGCAGGCTGGTTTGTCTGGAGGGAATGCTGCGCAACCTCTAAGAACTTGGCAACATTATGCAGGCTGGTTTGTCTGGAGGGAATGCTGCGCAACCTCTGATGACTTGGCAACATTACGCAGACTTGTTTGTCTGGAGGGAATGCTGCACAACCTCTGATGACTTGGTAATATTCCACAGGCAGGTTTGACTGAAGGGAGTGCTGCGCAACCTCTGACATTGTGGCAACATTCCGCAGGCTGGTTTGTCTGGATGGAAAGCTGCGGAACCTCTGACGACTTGGCAAAATTACGCAGGCTGGTTTGTCTGGAGCGAATGCTGGTACCTTCCTTGTATACAAAACATTCAGCCAGTGAGTCATCTTTTAGTTGAAAAAAGAAAAATTTACTGTGTTTTCCTCCTATTTTTCTCTTTTGGTTACAAGACTGCGGTAGCTGGCATATATGTAACCAATTGTTGCTGAGCTCTCTGTTACTCCCTCTTAATTAAGGGGAAAGCAGTGGAGTGGTGAAAGACGGCCAATAAAAAAACTGGCCATGTCTTCCATCTTGTGTTTGAGGAGAGTACTGGCTACCTTAAAGCCTAGAAGCACACTCCACCTACTTCTTCCTTGCCAAGTGTGTCGGATGTTTTGTCCCTTTGGAGCCCCTTCCAGGCTCAGTCCAAGAAGGGAGGCAAGGAGAATTGAAAGGAGAGGGATGCTGAGGTAAGTAAACCTCTTCTCCAATTGCCATGAGTAGGAGAATGCTTGTCATGTCATTTAGCAATGTGGAAACGATAAGGGATTGAGCCTCGTGTAGTGAATGTCATTGAGGGCACTTGGGACCCTCTCCAGGACCATCAACCCTCCTCTCACTTGTTCCAATTCTGTCCAGAGCTCCCTTGCATGATCTCGAAAAGCCATGGCTTTGTCAACAGAGATGAGAACGATGTTCATAAAAAACGTGCTGTGTGAGAAGTTGTCTGGAGGATTGAGATAGTTTATTAACCTCTCTCCGTTGCACTTCATTTCGTAAAGTTTTCCATCAGAGAAGGAAACTTTAGATTTGAAGGACCCATATTCATGGATGCTGGTCCATCAATACTATTGATTCTTGAAAGTATTGAACCTTTGCTTTGTCCTCAAAAGAGTACTGTAGTGTAAAAGCTCAAAAGTCCTATGCTTTGGCCTGGCTCCTGCTCCACAGGTGTTCACATGAATGTTTACCTTAGTGTTATTTTGGGCCCAATTACACAAGGTTCATTTGCTTAGGTAATCTTATGTTTAGCTGATCCTCCCGTTACAGTGGTTTGCGGACTGTGGCCAGACGTAGCATGCATACTGAACATTACACACTACACTCGTATAGGCAAAGTATAGGTCTCTCGATTGTCTTTACTTGTGTTTTAAAAAGTACAGCTTGAATCGTTTTATTCTATGATACAAGAATACAATTAGCAGGTAAAAACTTTCAATCAGAAATGATATCACCCTACTATATAGCTATTTTCTACCCCTATCAATTAAGGATTTCCTGTCGGGATCATTAACTCCACTATGCCCTTTCTTGATGACACTGTCGTTAACCCAAGCCAATGGCACCACATCAGACATGTAGGTGTGGGTATGTTCAGTAAATAACATTGATTATGATGATCCATGCATCTTTGGAATGACATGTTTCGATCACTTTGTCTTTGAAATCGACACGCTTAATCATGACAGCAGTACTTTGTTCTATTCATCTGAGTTACCTTTAATTACATCCAACAGCAACAAATTAGATTCTTGTAAATACCACATGAAACAAAGACCTCAGTATTCAGGTGATACCTGTCTGCTTTTGGTGGCAAACTCAACACTGATTGTTGATATCGATTCTAGGTTGCATTCATTTTGTGTGAAACGTGAGAGTAGGTTACTGTTACCAACACTCGAATCTCCAATTAGCACAACTTTGAATAAACAATCATATTCATCGTCCCTGTTCCCCATTTTTCATTGGCGAAAATGACCAAAAGTAAACAAATATACTGTATTTCGGAAATTAAACGGCCACCAATGTCAAAACGAGAATTTTATCACAAATTTTCTGTCTCCATAAACTGGACGGAGGTTTGAAATATAATCAACTAATCTTTTCAGGTCGATTAGAACTGAGACGTCTGAAATATAACCGGATCAGAACAGAGATGTTCCTCACGATCAACTAAGATGGCAGACCATTAGGCCTATACCTGATTCCCTACTGAGTGTAGGGCATGAAGTCAGTTCCTGTTAAGAGAAATAAAAACGGATAAAACATTTTTAGGGGCTTGAGGCTCATTAAACAAAAACAATGAAAAAATAGAAAAAATTACAAATTTGCAAGTAATTTGTATTTTTCCTAACACAACCAATTAGTAATTTTTTTTTTTTTTTCCACACAAACCCTTATTCATTGTACCGTCTTCAGGGTGATAGTCACTAACCGATTGAGACTGCTTTTTTTTATTTTTGTAATGACCTTGTGATTGTGATAAACTGGGAAAAGTTTGACCTTACAACCAAGTACAATCAGCCGCAACGCTTCGCAAGGATTCGGTAACAGAGACAAGCACAATTTCACCAATATTTGCTGCCCTAGGGTAGGATAACTCTTAACCTAACAACTCACTGCCCATTGCCTACACTTGGAAAATTAACACTAAGTACTGCCAAATATTGATTTTACTTAGTTTCTATCACAGTATACTGTAATTACAGTCATACCTCTTCACGAAAGAATCCGCTTACGAAATTTTCAAGCTGCGAAACGAGATGTGAATATTTTTATGACTCACTCTACAAAATATGTTTCATTTTAAGAAAAGATATTTGACAGCCAGGCCGAAAATAAAGTAGTCACCCATTTAAAGGGGTGGAAGAAAATGGGTTTGGACAATAGAAAATGTAGCTGTAGTCTATAATAGGGGTAACTATATTTGTAAGGTACATATGGTACTGTATATTTTGTATATGTACAGTATTGTACTGTATGTAGAGTATTATTTTCCATTTATTATTACATCATGTAATAACTACTTCATTTATAGGTATTAACAGTTAGTTTAGGTATATTGAATGGTTCAAATGTATTTGGCTGTACAGTATTTCATTGTGGTTATACTGTAGCTTTATTATAAGATTTAATATGGTGTTTTGTTGAATTTGGAATAAATTAGGCAATTTGCATGTGAAATGTGATAACACGAAAAAATCACTTTACAAAAGTCACTCCAGAACGAATTAATTTTGTGTTATGAGGCATTACTGTACTGTAGTTTGTAATTAAATAGAGACATATCAGTAAGTGTACAGTACATGTCTGTGTGTACACAACGTACTGGACACGGTAAGGCTACAGTACAATACGTAACACTACTGTACAGTAGTTATTGCCCTGACTGTAACTATAATTTTACCTGGTAGTCGTCATACACTCACAGTTAACAACAAAACTGTTGTTCCTATCCAGTAATACTGTATGACACTTGCTGATATTGTAGTGTATGTTGCTGTAATATATGTTCAGTACTATCACTACAGTAAAGCTTAACTGTACTGTAAGTAATCACTGTTTTCATTCGGACGACTTGAATATTTGACAACTAGCTGCACACATACCCTACATTTACAATAAACAATACTATACATTACTGTAATACTTTACTGCACCATAAAGTTAAAGAAAGCTGTTGTTGTACAGAGTTGGACACAGCAGTTTTGACAATTGAATAAACGTCTTTGTTCTTTCCAGAGGAGCAATTCAAACTTAGTCTTTCAAAAGATCTGAAAGACTAAGTTTGAATTGCTCTTTTGAAGAGGAGTGAGAAATTTTTTTTTTTTAAGAGGTTGATATTAATCAGCTTGTCCAAAATTGGTACTGTACATGCACTGAATAGCTAATGAGAAAGACCTGTTCTGAAGAAAGAACATCAGTAGAAACAGATACAGTGCATCGTCTGGCAAGGGGGCTGTCATAGCTTGATCCTATTGAGAAAGAATAAAGTCTGCCAGATATTTGGAGCCTTGAGCTTTCATTTTTTAGGCAATAATATCTCTATGCATAATTGAATAAATTATAAAATTTTAAATGTTCCCAAAACAACTAATCTAGACTATGTGAACACACTTATCTTGAATGATTGAATGGGCTGTCAGTAGGGAATAGGAAATCAAAGATGATTTCCCAAAGTGAAACTTCTTTCCTAATATCTTTTAAGTTTCTTTCTCTCCGGTACATTGTACCAGTAAGTGGTATGCGAATCATTGGCAAGTTACACATTTGAATGAGGACATATTTTTGCTGAATCTTGGATTTACAAATTAGGATGACATACCTACCTCAATTATTCTTAACAAGCATAATTGATAGAAGTCATATACCCGTACTGTACACAGAGAAATTTCCCAACAAAAGAAAATGCGCCCGGCCAAGGCTTCGTCCTGAAGAAAATTGAGAAATTAGTATGCTGTAGTGAAGTCTGGAATGATTGTTTAGTTTCATTGTATGTTTTAGATGTAGTATCATAATTATCACCCCCTGACATGTGGTGGTATTAATCTTATGATTCAAAGATGAGATACATGGAAAGAAATAAACAGTATATTATCATTAAAATAAATTATTTCCATACTTGCCTTTAATTTCCCCCCCCCCCCTTCTCCCTTTTCATGAATTATATTCAAATCTGGGTATAGGAGGTTATTACAGCATATGTTGAACTGATATCCTGGTTGGAAATAATCTTTTTGACCGAGTTTATTCCTTTCACTTACCTAAACAGTTTAAAGTTTTAAAGGTAATTCATGAATGGCAGAGGCAAGGGACAGTAACATTGCCATAGCAAGCAGGACAATGCTCTAGAGACTGACCATATATGCCAGTACATATGATCAGCGCCCAAGCCCCCTCTCCACCCTAGCCTGGGAAGGCCAGACAAAGGGTGCTGATGACTCAACTTATAGGCTCCCCAAACTTCCCATCCTTAGCTCACAAGGATGATAAGTTGCAGCAACCAAAGGAACTAGCGGGTTTGAGTGGGACTCTAATCCCAGTCTGGCGATCACCGGGCAAGGACGTTCCCAAGAACCTACAACAACCAGAAGTTAGGGTTGATGTAGGCGATGTGGAAAGGGAATAATGGTGTAAAGATATAAAATTTATTTTATCTCTTTTTTTTTGGGGGGGGGGAGCTTGTAATACTGGCTTTAAAAAATTAATAGCTTATGATTCAAAGATAAGTTTAGAAATAATTAAATTTTGTGTCAAATCCTGTTTATTTTCAACCATAAAACCCTTTAATTTAGGAGTCTTTATTAGCTGAATATTTTCTGTTCATAGTAATCCAGGGATAAGCATCCTTTAGTTACCCCATGTCGACATATGTTAGAAATCCAGCATTGTCCATATATGGTCGTTATCATCATCATCATATCCTCCTACACCTATTGACGCAAAGTGCCTCAGTTAGATTTCGCCAGTCGTCTCTATCTTGAGCTTTTAATTTAATACTTCTGCATTCATCATCTACTTCGCAGTTCATAGTCATCAGCCATGTAGGCCTGGGTCTTCCAACCATATATTTATTTTTAAACCATATTGTACTTTCAATGAAACTGTAAAAACTTGAAATATCATACAATAAGTGGTCCTGTTGGGGGGGGGGGTTTAAATGTCAGTGCAATTTATGCAGTGTTATTTAGGCCTTACTTGAGGAGCTATGCAGAGTTCCTTCACTCCCTACCCAATAAAATATGTAGGGTATGATAATAATCCATGCTATATTTACAGGAATGTGAATTTACTTGTATTTCTGGTTTAATGTAGGTTGGCAATCATAAAGAAGCAGCAGATGCAGCAGCAACTGTTTTGGCAAAACAGCCAGAGCATGAAGTCATGAAAAACAACTTGAAATACTATCTTGCAGAGGGAAATATTAAGCCAGAAACTGTTATTAATCGAGAGTTAAAGGTAAGTTATACCTACTTTAAGTTACTACAGAGAATAATGCTATAATTACCCGAGATGTATAGAAAATAGTCTAAGTCAATTTGCAATTCTGGCATCAGATGAATATCAGAATTTTAATGAAAATTGAGTATTGAATAATTTTAAATCAAGAATTATCTGCTTAAAAGCATATGAATATTTTATGAAATGATACTCTACTTAAACTGTGTATTGATTTTTATTGAGGTACTAAGAATAAACCATGAAGATGCATAAATAGAACAAAAGTATTGTAGGTACAGTATTCTACTACTGTACAAACCATTGTGCAGTACTGTACTGCCTTTTTGTCAACTTATGAATATTGAAAGATTGTTACTTATCAACAGGATTACGGAAAAAATTATATCCTAGGAAACAATGCCTACAATGATAATGAATATGGAAAAACAATTGACCTTATGGAGAAGAGTCTTACATCATACCACAAAGTTGAAGATGATTGCCGGCATCTTTGCGAGAAACCTTTTGATCAAGGATGGTTCCCGGATTTCATTTCTTCTATTGCAAGTAAGTCAATACTGTATGGCAAATTATTTTTGTTCTTACTTTATGGATGAATGATAAATACAATGAGCATTTTATAGTTTCACGATACTAAATATACTCTTCTTAGATATCTCATATCAAATATTATTCTATCTAGATTGTCAAACATTTATTGTAAAAGTATAAATAGAAAATTGTATGTGATTTTGGGAACTACATGTTCGTATGTGGTGGTTCTTTTGCATTTAATTTATTAATTTGTTTTTGTATATAAACACTTATAATTCAGTCCTACTGTAGTTTACATTTCTATTATATTTATGCACTTCATTTTGTATTGCAATAACTAAAATTTTTATTCACGTTTATTCAACATGAATGTATTCCTGTGAAATTTTGGTTTTAAAATATAGATAGACCTATGTTGGGAACAGTATTATGCCTAATATGATGGGTCTACTATAAATCTCTTGTTTGAGTAATACTGTACATTAATTGAATAATTGATTTATTGTGGTGCTTATTTCCCCAGATCATTACACATATACTTTAAGGTGCAAGAGAAGATGTGGTTGGGAACTTGGTAACCTATATGGGGAACCTATAGAGAACTTTTATGCATCTTACTTCAACTATCTTCAGTATTCATATTACCAAGGTGAGATGTATTTTGTGAGATAAAGCTTTTTCAACTGTTATTGGGGGTATGTTATATTTGATATATGAACTGGTTTACTAATTCAATTGAAAGGTTTATTAATTCACTTTGGAGGTAAATTTATAAGTGTATCACTGGCCTTTATAGATTGCATAAATTCATATGTATTTAGGAAACAACTTAAAACGTGATTTGGTTTAGCTATACAAGTAGTTGTTGGCTTACGACATATGCGACTTTCAAGGTGATGACGTCACAAGTCTATCAGAAAGAGTATGCTAATAGGACTAATATTTCCTTGGAAATAATCTGTTTTCTTGTATATAAATAAACTGATTTATCTTAGGAAATTAGTATTTTCTTTTATTGATAATGTACAGTATTAAATACCCTGTATCAGTAAAAAGTACATTAAGAAAAGTTTTAATATCTGTCGAGTTCATATTATATGTCTGGTGACTTTATTTCCGATGGAAAACGACGGGGCAATACAGTGATTTCCATCCAATAGGATAACAATTAGTATTAGTATTGTCATTATCGAAATAACAAGTAACGATACAAAGTATTTTGTGAGTCTGCATCCGTTATTATGAGTGCTACATAGCGTAAATTTGTCTCTATGCTAGTTTTATTCAATCTCTGATATTGATATTTCTCTAAAGAAAGTACACTAATAGAATAAATATCTTCTTGAAAATATATTTCCTTTTACATTATGAAAATGAAAATTTTTGCTCGGTAAGTAAGTATTATCTTTCATTTCTTGCAAGAAAAGAGAAAAGGGATTTACATATTTTGAAGCCATTCTTTGTAGAGTTTACGTCACGTGTCTTGTGATGTCATATTTGGTGGAAGCGCGCTCGCAAACAGAATGATTTACTTTTGGTGTGTTACTGAGTAATCATATTACAGTATTCCCATCATCGAAACACTGAGTAACGATATCAAGTGTTTTTGTGGTCTGTATCAGCAGTTATACGAATAGTACTACTTTTCGTAAATTTGAGGAAAAACCAGTCTGATAACTAATGCTGATGTAATATTCATTATGAAGATATTTTGAATAAAAAAAATATATAAACAACGCTATGTGCGTAAAATCGCAGTGTGGTAGCGTCATCTTGAAATCAGCTGATGCCTACCAAAAGTAAAACCAAAGTACAGTGAACCCTCGTCTATCGCGGTAGATAGGTTCCAGTCGCGGCCGCGATAGTGAAAATCCGCGAAGTAGTGACACCATATTTACCTATTTATTCAACATGTATATTCAGACTTTTAAAACCTTCCCTTGTACGTAGTACTGTTAACAAACTACCCTTTAATGTACAGAACACTTAATGCATGTACTACAGTACCCTAAACTAAAACAGGCACAAATATTAAAGGTGATTTTATATCATGCACTTCCTAAACACGCTAAAAAGCACGATAAAAAATGGCAACCAATGTTTTGTTTACATTTATCTCTGATCATAATGAAGAAACAAACTGGAGGTAGAGCTTCGCTTATTACCCAGACATATTTCCCATACTTTTCCCTTAGAACTACATCACATCTTCCTACTTTATATATATATATATATATATATATATATATATATATATATATATATATATATATATATATATATATATATATATATATATATATATATATATATATATATATATATATATATATATATATATATATATGTGTGTATATATATATATATATATATATATATATATATATATATATATATATATATATATATATATATATATATATATATATATATTTATATGTATACACATATACATACCTACATATATACATAAATACATGCATACATATATATATATATATATATATATATATATATATATATATATATATATTTATATATTTATATATATATATATATATATTTATATATATATATATATTTATATATATATATATATTTATATATATATATATATATTTATATATATATATATATATATATATATATATTTATATATATATTATATATATATATATATATATATTATATATATATATATTTATATATATATATATATTTATATATATATATATATATATATTATATATATATATATATATATATATATATATATATATATATATATATATATATATATATATATATATATATATATATATATATATATATATTACTGTATATATATGGGTTATGGAAAAAATCCGCGAAGTGGTGAATCCGCGATGGTCGAACCGCGAAGTAGCGATGGTTCACTGTACATGTAATTGTTCAATATTGAAATGCTCCCAAAATTGAAAAATAGCATATAAACATGCTTTAATAAATTATAATTATGAAGGCTTAATAAAGAGCTAATATTTAAATACTGTATGAAGCCGTACGCACACACGCACACAGAAAAAGAGAGAGAAAATATTTGTATGATTAATAATAATGGCTTTAAATGAACAATATGAAAACTATGATATCATGAATATATTTTAAATTAATTAAGAAATTATACTAACAAAATGCTGTAAGTATGTGCGCATTATCTCGATATGGTAGCAGGACCTTCAGATCAACAGCACAACTGATCACAACCAAAGGTAAACAAAAAAGTTGGTAATTGTTGATAGCTAAAATTTTTCCAAAATTGAAAAATACAATACAATGTTGCTTTATTAGAGCATATGATATCCTATGGAAGAAGAAAATTAAATAATGATATACAGTATGATAATATTGATAAAATATGACTTTGATGTTTGCCGAATCATAATGCAGCTAAATAAATCTACGGAAACTTCAGTTATTTAGTTCGACATACGTCAAGATCGACTTACGATGCGTCTCTCAGTCCCTATCTCCGTTGTAAGTCGGCGCCTACATGTATATAGAGTTTATGTTGAAAGATTTTGACACACTGTACATGAGTTTCTGACCATGAAGATTCTAGTCACTGCCATCCTACAGTTTGGAAACAAATTTTTTTTTTCTTTTATGAAACTCCTTTAATGTTCATACTGCTTCTACTCTAAGCTGTGTTGACATCTATATCAAAATAAAAATTTCCTGTTCCTTTCCCCCCAGTTAAATGTCTCCCTGTTTGTTGTGAACCACCACGCTTTATCTGGCTAACTAACGAGTCAATGACACGAGTGTTTACCTCATCCTCAGTTCATCTCATTGCTGGTGTCTAATAAGACATCCTTATTTTGCCCCATGATACAAATAAAATTTCAGTGGCTCATTTTGGGCTAATAAGTTACAATGCGATTCAAATTTTTCCTGGCTTTCTGTAACGGAAGCATTATACCGGACAGCTCCCGCAGTTTTGTGTTGTTTATGTAGGTCTGTTGAATGCCTCTGGTCTCCAACCATTCCTTGTTCAGTAGCAAGATTTAGTTTTGATAAATTGTTGAAGTTTTGGTTTTAGTTAGAAGAAATTACAGTGATAACTCGTTATACGAGTTTAATCTGTTCCAGGAGCAACCGAGTTTCCCAAGATGCTCATAAACCAAGAACCGAGGCTCTTGGTAGAAGTAACCTGGAAAGGGTCTTACCTTTCTACTGCTGGGAGGATAACGTTGGCTCTCTTGGCTGAGGATGGTTATTCACCTTTGCAGTCACATGATGAGTGGTTGATGACTGCTGATGCAGTAGCGAATGCTAAAGAATCACTGGGTGCTAGCGCATTGGAGAGCCTGGCAATCGCTGTCGTAATGCCGGACACTGGTGTGTCGTTGATGAGTGCACATGAGCAGGAGAGCGTTGACGCATTGACGAGTGTTGCTGCGAAATCGCAAGGTCAAGCGTAACCGTCCGACGAAAGGATGGGTGGTGGGCCAACAATTGACGGTGCCGATTTGCGAATCGTTGGGGAGCGACGCGGTTGATGCGAGGGCGATCGGGGCTTACGAAAAGCCAGTAAAATGTTCTGGTCAATAGCCAGAAGAAATTGGTCTGTTGTACAGAGATTCGGTAATTGACAAGGTGCATGCCTAAGCGAAAAGGTCTGACAAGTAGGCAAACGCTGAGAAGGTGCTTGACGTTTGGGCAATTGCTGTCGAAAAGGCGATAGATGAACAGATGGATGGTCACGACGCTGGCGAGCAGGCAATTTACGAGTCGACTGTTGAGCAGCCAATTTACGATTCAACCGGTGAACAGGCAATTCACAAGCTGTTGGCTGGGCAGGCAATTCACGAGCTGGCGGTTGCAGAGTCGATTCACGAGCTGCAGGTCGGCGGGCGTCTGAACGAACCTGACGACCAGGTGAACGCTAAGCAGGAGTTTTGCGAGACAGAGAATGCTGCACAGGAGCTTGGCGAGCAGGCAAACAAAGTGCAGATGGTCAGCTAACAGCTGCCCGAATGCTTAGGATGAGAAATGTGACCCTTGGAAGAAAGTATATTCTCAAGAGGAGATCGCGAACGATCCCTTGCAGCCGAAGAATGGACCGAAGTTTGTTGGAGAGAAGACGTGACTGTAGCCTCGGAATCAGGCTGTGAGCAAATCATAAATGAAGCTACTCACAGGTCTGGTAATTGCTTGGACCTCGTATACACTGACTCCCTTGGCGTTATAACTAGTAAGGTTGGTTCTCCAGTCGGGACTTCTGATCATGCCTTGATTTCATTATTAGTGAAGACTGAGCAGCCTGTCCCTGATATATCATATTCTTGTAAAATTTATATGAAATCCCAAGCAGACTGGAATGGGATTTTGCATGATCTTTTGTGTTTGAATTGGTCACAATTATATAATAGTGTAGATCCTGTTGTCCCTTTGAATGAGAATCTAGTCAACATAATTGATAGGCGTATCCCTTCTCGTGTGCTAAGGTACCGAATGAAGGACAAACCGTGGTTCAATGATGATTGTAGACGTGCTTATCTGGAGAAGCAGGAGGCCTATCACCTTTGGAAGGGTAACAGATCAGATTTGACCTGGAACAACTATACTCAGCTTCGAGCTTTTGCTCAGAGAGTTTATGCCTCAACTGAAAAGGAGTACAATTTAATCATAAAAGAAACCCTCTCTGGTACAACTCAGGAACATAAATGGTGGTCTACCCTTAAATCTGCACTCTTTGGTGTAGATGCAACAGTTCCTCCTTTACTTAAACCAGATGGCTCAGTCACTCACTGTCCAAAGGAAAAGGCAACCCTTTTGGCTGATGTTTTTGACAGTAAACAGAGTAATGAAAAACTTGAACTTCCTCATTCCTGTTTTCCTGAGGCTAAACTAACTAGTTTAGCTTTTCGATCTCGTGAGATTAAAGATCTATTGATGGACCTTGATGCTTATGGAGGTGTAGACCCTAATGGTATTTTCCCTTTGTTTTTTATAAAGACAGCAGATTTCTTAGCTCCAAAGTTATCTGTTATTTTACGCAAGTTAGCAAGAAGAGGAGCTTTTAGCACTTGTTGGAGAATTGGTAATGTTACTCCTCTATGTAAATGTGTTTGTGGTAGCTCAAGTCCCACTGATTACCGCCCAATTTCCATAACTCCCATATTATCTAAAGTTTTTGAACGTCTTCTGGCAAAACGTCTTAATAGGTTTGCTGAAGGTAATCACCTATTCCCTAGTTTGCAATTTGGTTTTCGGAAAGGCCTTGGAGCATGTGATGCCCTTCTTACAATCTCCAATGCAGTACAGAAATCCCTTGATTGTGGTCGGGAAGTTCATATGATTGGCCTTGATTTTAGTGCTGCCTTTGACCGTGTTAATCATGAGGCCCTTGTTTTCAAACTGAAACAGTTGGGAGTGGGTGGGTCGTTTCTTAGCATTATTATTGATTTTTTAAGTTGTAGATCTCAAAGAGTTTTTGTTGATGGGCACCATAGTGAGTATAGGAATGTGATATCCGGTGTTCCACAGGGTAGTGTTCTTGGCCCATTACTTTTCATACTATATACACATGACATGTGGTTTGGCCTAGAAAATAAGCTTGTTGCATATGCAGATGATGCTACTCTCTTTGCATCAATTCCATCCCCTGAATGTAGATCTGGGGTTGGTGAATCCCTTAATAGAGATTTAGCTAAAATTAGTGCATGGTGCAAATTATGGGGTATGAAGTTGAATCCTAACAAAACTCAAAGTATGATTGTAAGTAGGTCAAGGACGGTGGCTCCTCAACATCCGGATCTCAGTATTGATAATGTTTCTTTAAATTTGTATGACTCTTTCAAAATTTTAGGCGTGATTCTTGACAGCAAATTTACTTTTGAGAAACATATAAGGTCTGTGTCTTCTTCAATTGCACAAAAAATTGGCTTATTGAGAAAGTCTTTTAAGATATTCGTTGATCAATCTATTCTGAAGAAGTGTTTTAATTCTTTTATCCTACCTTGTTTTGAGTATTGTTCTCCTGTCTGGTCTTCAGCTGCTGATTCTCATCTTAATTTGTTGGACAAAAACTTACGGTCTATTAAATTTCTTATTCCTGATCTAGATATTAATCTCTGGCACCGTCGATCAATTAGTTCATTATGCATGTTGCTTAAGATTTTTCATAACTCTGACCATCCTTTACATTCAGCTCTCCCTGGACAATTCTATCCTGTTCGTAATACTAGGCAGGCAGTTAATTCTAATAGCCAGGCCTTCTCCATCATAAGACTCAATACTACGCAGTACTCTAGAAGTTTTATTCCAGCTGTTACCAAGTTGTGGAATGATCTTCCTAATCGGGTTGTTGAATCAGTAGAACTTCAAAAGTTCAAAGTTGGAGCAAATGCTTTTTTGTTGACCAGGCGGACATGAGTCTTTTTATAGTTTATATATGACATATTTGTTGTTGACGTTGTTAATAGTTTATATATGATATATCTCTTTTGACATTACCTTTTTTAGAATTATTTATTGTTAATTTATTCTCTTCAGTTATTTATTTCCTTATTTCCTTTCCTCACTGGGCTATTTTTCCCTATTGGAGCCCCTGGGCTTATAGCATCTTGCTTTTCCAATTAGGGTTGTAGCTTGGATAGTAATAATAATAATAATAATAGAAGCGGGTGAGAATCAGGAACCAGAAGAGGCATGCTGGGCAGGTTCTTCCGAAGAGGAAAGCTGCAGATATGAAGATCCGAAGAGACGTCTCATCACCAAGGTGGAGGGGAACCCCGAAGGCGCAGCGGAGGATGAGCACGGCAAGTTCTCCTACCAAGATGACGACGTCGTACAGCAACCGGTGGATCAGCAAGCTGACTGTTAGCAGGCCTCCGAAGAGGAGTCTCTATGAGTGCTCCTTCATGCGAATGAGACGGGAAAACTCACAGGCGTGACATTCCTTGGACTTTGCTCTATCCCCCCAAAGGATGTTCGTCAGGCGGAGAAGCGCAGTCCTTGGCGGAGGCGGAAGAAGCTGAAACAGGGTCTGCTGGCAGGGCAGTAAATGAGACCTCTGAAACCACCGCGTCGACCAAGGTCAGGGGGTCGACATCTGACACTGACAATCGCTGCAGCTCAATATCTCAGTGAAGTAACTGCAACAGAGCTTCCTTGGAGGCAAGGCCAGGCAAACCCAATGAAGGCCAAACCTGTAACAAGGGAGAAAGAGACATGGCTTCCCTCGGGGGAAGAGCCGGGGCCACCTCACTAGGGAAAGCAGCACAGACTCGAGGACCAAGGTTGACTGGGGTTTAATCGGTCTATGCTACTGCTCGACGGCTTCCCGGAGGAAGCCGTTCGAGTAAAAGCTTCGGAAGGAGGTCGGGAAATGGAAGAAGCCTTGGGAAGGAGAAAAGTCCCTCTTAGCCTTCTTCTTCAGCCAACGCCTATACCTTTTCCACTGGGAGGCAGACAATTCCAGCATTCATCACATATATTAGATTCATCGCAGCATTGACCTCTGCATACAGGACAAAAGCAGTAAGGATTGGTTTCCACCGTATACATGAAGGTACTGCAAGTGCGGCCCTCCAAATCAGTGCAGGTACACATGGCCGGTAGCAAGAACTCAGCCCACACACACTGAAAAAATAAAAAGACAAAAACAGATTAATGGCAGTCCAAAATAATGGAGAGGAGGAAGAGCAGCAACAACCGTTCTCCACCCAAGCCAAAAGCAAAATGAAGCACAGTCACATGTGTGTAAGTGAGAGGGGTAGCTGGCTACCCACCTACCCCCCCCCCTGTTAACTAGCAGGATGAGTAGTTAACCCTCGCTAAATTCTAAGGGTTCGTCCTTTCAGCTACGCTGAAAATAATACCCCTATAAATAGTGTTGGTTTGTATTCCAGTTACGAAACAAACAACCATTTGGATCATTCAATACTTAACCTAACCATTAATAAACTGTAAATGAAATGTATAATTAGAAGAGATAGTACAGTAATGCAATAATAAATGGAAAATACAGTAACAAAAATGTGGAACCTTTCCTTTGGAGTGAGGCCATGTCCGAAAGCGAAGAGACAGAGGAGGATGACAAATGGTAGAAAACATCAATACTTAACTTTATGAAACATATTAATAAATGGCAGAAAACATTAACACTTAACTCTACGAAACATTAACAAATGGCAGATAATATTAACACTTAACTTTACGATAAACTTTAAATTCATTTTTTGTTTTTTTTACCTTTTTCCAATTTTGTATTTTATTTACTTTCCGTTTTGTATTTTCTAAATTTAATAATTTTTTTCATCACTTCCACTCTTTTTGGATCACTTTGAGCTTTCTCTTGGCCTACTAGTATTGAAAGCCTCTTTCATAAATAACTTTCCAATTAAGCTTGTTAATGCCTGCTTCTTAAAATATTCCTGAAATTACTCAGGTAAACGTCATAACACTGGCCAAGAATATGACTTGTGTAAACCTTTTCTGGGTGTCTCTTTTCTACAAGAGCAGCCATTTTATGGTAGCCAGCTAGACTGTCCATAATTTCTGCCGTTGTTAGTCGGTCATCCTCCTCCTTGTCGCTGCTAGAGAACTGTTCATGAACGACATTAAGTTGCATGGCCTCCAACTTCTTCAGGTTATCCGTCGTAAGCTCCTCTCAGTGTTCCTCAAGAAGCTCATTAATGTCGTCCTCATCGACTTCCAGACCCATGGACACCCCGAATCTAATGATCACGGCAACATTGACTTGAGCAACAGGTTCAGGATCGTTAACTTTTTCGGCTTTGGCTTGAGCTTAGCCTACGTGAAAGCCTTTGAAATCTTGTGTGGAGACTGCATCAGGCCACAGATTTTTCCATGAAGAGTTCAAGGTGCACCTTGAAACCTCCCACCAAGCTGTATCGATGAGTCTGAGCCATATCTCAACATCGAAATGTTCCCTCTAAAATTCCTGCAGGGTGAGGTTTTTGCTGTTAGTGATTACGAAATATCTCTTGAAGAGATATTTTGTATAATCAAGAGATATTTCGTATAGAGCTTCTTAAAGTGTAAAATCACTTGCTGGTCCATGGGCTGGAGGAGAAGGGTGGTGTAAGGTGGAAGATAGCGAACCTTGATGAATGAAAAATCGTCAAGGATATCTTTCTCAAGGCCAGGAGGTTGAGCAGGCACCACCAACAGCAGCAGGCATTTCAGAGGGAGGTGCTTCTCATTCTAATAATTTTTCACAGTTGGGACTAAACAAGAATGTACCCACATTGTGAACAAGCGTTTTGTTACCCAGGCTTTTGCATTAGCCCTCCACATCACCAAAAGCTTCTCCTTTAGCACATTGTGGGCATTAAAGGCTTGAGGAGTCTTGGAGTGATACACCAGCAGGGGTTTCACCTTACAATCTCCACTGGTGTTTGCACAGAATGCAAAGGTAAGCCAGTCCTTCATAGGCTTTTGCCCGGGTAGCTTCTTTTCTTCTGCCGTGATGTATGTCCGACGAGGTATTTTCTTCCAAAAAATGCTCAGTTTTGTCACAGTTGAAGACTTGCTAGGGACTGTAGCCTTCCTGGAGAGTCAACTTGTCAAACCTCTTAACAAAGGGGCCTGCTTTAATGTCCCTTCTCCTGCGTCATTTTTTACCTGAGCACACACCATATCACTGAAAATGATGCTGGCCCTCTGGCAAATATCATCCCAGTGATCATGTCACCATTGATTTCCATATCCTTAATCCAAACAAGCAGCATTCTCTCCATCTCGTCATGGATGTGGCTCCTCTTGCTGAAAAAAACAAGTCATGCCCTTAGAAGGTGTTGCTGCTTTGATGGCTTCCTTCTGTAAGGATGGTTCCTATCATAGACGGATTTTGGTCATGTTCCTTAGCGATCACACTTAACCACATGCCAGCCTCATACTTCTTGATTATCTCAAGCTTCGTCTCCATAGAAAGCATCCTCTTCTTCTTTCCCTACACATCAACAACTTTCTTGGGACCCATGGCTAATAAAGTACAGTACAAGTTAAATAAATATCGCAACACGATACAGTTCAGTAATACAGAAAGTGAAATCACCAACACCAGTTCAATGTGAACAATAGCGCTACTGAAATGAAATGATCGAGGGTTGCTGATACATAGAAGCATGATGAGATACTGTACAGTAGATGCTGACCAATAGGAAAGAAAGATCGTATGGCGGTAACTAGCATCAGAATAGGGATATAACCAATGGGAGCACAGGAGGATGGTGGCGAGTTTACGGCTGGTGGCCCGTAAATTTTAAAAATAGTATCGGCAGTTAGCCGAATCTCGCACCCTACCTCGTTTCGTAGCAATATGAGTCGAAAAAATCTTTGAATCTTGTTTTGTAGCATGAAATTTTTGTATGCAGAAGCTTTCTTATCAAGAGGTAGTTGCTTGCTGAAATTTAATTTGAATTATACTTTTATTTCTCTCAGTGAGAAAGTTCAAGGATTTGTTTATTGTACTGTATAAGACTTTAGTTTTTAAAGGTGTTTAGTGGGTATAGAATTAGAATCTAACTTAGAAACTAGTGTGATTAGGAGTTTACTTGGGGTTAGGATTGGTTACTTTTTTAACTAACCTCGAATGGTGGTTATATTTATTACTTTAGAATGTTATTTTCTCATATCCCATATCTTTCCTTCATTATTCCACCTTCCATCAAAATGTGGGATTCAGCAATTTGAATATCAAGGGTTTTTCATGTCTCATAAAAATCAAAAAAATTAATGAAAGAATTTTCAATTTTTATATTTCCCTGATCATATATATCTCGTCCACCTCGATCAGTGATGTCAAGATACTATTGACCAGCTTTGTGGCTTCAAGAACGAGAAATAAAATGCAAAAGGTAAATAGTTCCGACATTGACTAGTTAGCTGCCATCAGGTGCCAGATGGTACGATGGTTCCCCGAGGGGAATGCATTTTGTAAGGGGAGAGAATGGGAATATTTGTTTAGGCGGTATTCGTTGACACAGCTTCGAGTAGAAGCAATATAGTTATGGTGGGTATAAAAGTAGAAAAAAATATCATTAAAATTGTTTTTATCCATTCAAGATTACTTTTAGTACTGTATAATACAGAAATGATAAGATGAACTGTAATTTACCTCTTAGCAACTTTGACAAAATGTAGCAGTCAATCAGTTCTGTAAGACATGCTTGCTAGGAAAGTACAGGTTCTAGGGAAAAATTTGCTTTATTTTAAACCAGGTGCATTTTAAAATGTTGCAAAGTTGAATTTTATTAGAATTAGGAAATTATTTCTAGAAAACTGACATTTAAATACATTTCCAGGTGTCCTTTTATCATTAAAATATCAGATTTTTTAACTAAAATGCAGAATTTTATAGTATATAATATAACTATAATTTCATATTGAATTTTTCAGAGGGTTTGTATGCAAAGGCAGCTGAGGCTATAGCATCTGCTCTGGTGTTAGATCCAAAGGATGAATCTCAACTTAGTAATAAGGAATTCTACTTGAAAGGAGAGGTGACTGAAGACATGTTTATACCAAGACAGGTAAGATTTGCATTTGTGCGCATGTCAGGTAAGATCAGGATTCTTGAGAATTTAGCAAAAACTGTAGATTACAAAATTGTTTCCATGAACCTTCCCTGTTCCTGTTGCTTTTACACAGTGATAGTGTAGCATTGTTTTAAAACTTGTGAGAAGTAAGTTCCTTGAAGGGAAAGTGTTTCAAGTTAAAGTGCTAATGGAACTTTTTTTTTTTTTAGTTCAAGGGTAAATCCTGCAAAAACTAGGCAATTGCCGAAGAATTGGTAATGTTACTCCATATTTAAAAGCGTTTTTGGTAGCTCAATTCCAGCTGATTACTGCCCAATTTCCATAACTCCCACATTATCTTAAGTCTTTGGAACATCTTTTTGCAAAATGTCTAAATAGTTTTGCTGAAGGTAATCAACTGTTCCCTAGTTTGCAATTTGGCTTTTGTATGGGCCTTGGTGCATGTGATGGCTTTCTTACAATCTCCAATGCTGTACAGAAATCCCTTGGTTGTGGTCAGGAAGTTCATAAAGTCGGCCTTGATTTTAGTGCTGCTTTTGACCGTGCTAATCATGAGGCCCTTGTTTTCAAACTCAAACAGTTGGGAGTGGGTGGGTCTTTTTTAAGTAATAGATTGCAAAGAGTTGTTGATAGGCACCATAGTGAGTATGGAGAACGTGATATTTGGTGTTCCTCAGGGAAGTATCCTTGGCCCATTACTTTACATACTATGTACACATGACATGTTTGGCATAGAAAATAAGGTCGTTGCATATGGAGGTATATGCTACTCTGCATCAATTCCATCTCCTGAATCTCTTAATAGAATTTAGCTAAAATTAGTGCATGGTGCAAATCAAGGGGGCATGAAGTTGAATCCCACCAAAATTCAAAGTATTATTGTAAGTAGGTCGAGGACAGTGGCTCCTCCATATCCGGATCTTCCATCCATATACCAAGGCACTTCCCCCAATTTTGGGGGGTAGCCGACACCAACAATGAAACAAAACAAAAAGGGGACCTCTACTCTCTATGTTCCTTCAGCCTAATCAGGGACTCAACCGAGTTCAGCTGGTACTGCTAGGGTGCCACAGCCCTACCTCCCACATTTCCACCACAGATGAAGCTTCATAATGCTGACTCCCCTACTGCTGCTACCTCCGCGGTCATCTAAGACACCGGAGGAAGCAGCAGGGCCTACTGGAACTGCGTCACAATCGCTCGCCATTCATTCCTATTTCTAGCACGCTCTCTTGCCTCTCTCACATCTATCCTCCTATCACCCAGAGCTTTCTTCACACCATCCATCCACCCAAACCTTGGCCTTCCTCTTGTACTTCTCCCATCAACTCTTGCATTCATCACCTTCTTTAGCAGACAACCATTTTCCATTCTCTCAACATGGCCAAACCACCTAAACACATTCATATCCACTCTAGCCGCAAACTCATTTTTTACACCCGTTCTCTCCCTCACCACTTCGTTCCTAACCCTATCTACTCGAGATACACCAGCCATACTCCTTAGACACTTCATCTCAAACACATTCAATTTCTGTCTCTCCATCACTTTCATTCCCCACGACTCCGATCCATACATCACAGTTGGTACAATCACTTTCTCATACAGAACTCTCTTTACATTCATGCCCAACCCTCTATTTTTTTACTACTCCCTTAATTGCCCCCAACACTTTGCAACCTTCATTCACTCTCTGACGTACATCTGCTTCCACTCCACCATTTGCTGCAACAATAGACCCCAAGTACTTAAACTGATCCACCTCCTCAAGTAACTCTCCATTCAACATGACATTCAACCTTGCACCACCTTCCCTTCTCGTACATCTTATAACCTTACTCTTACCCACATTGACTCTCAATTTCCTTCTCTCACACACCCTTCCAAATTCTGTCACTAGTCGGTCAAGCTTCTCTTCTGTGTCTGCTACCAGTACAGTATCATCCGCAAACAACAACTGATTTACCTCCCATTCATGGTCATTCTCGCCTTCCAGTTTTAATCCTCGTCCAAGCACTCGAGCATTCACCTCTCTCACCACTCCATCAACATACAAGTTAAACGACCACGGCGACATCACACATCCCTGTCTCAGCCCCACTCTCACCGGAAACCAATCACTCACTTCATTTCCTATTCTAACACATGCTTTACTACCTTTGTATAAACTTTTCACTGCTTGCAACAACCTTCCACCAACTCCATATAACCTCATCACATTCCACATTGCTTCCCTATCAACTCTATCATATGCTTTCTCCAGATCCATAAACGCAACATACACCTCCTTACCTTTTGCTAAATATTTCTCGCATATCTGCCTAACTGTAAAAATCTGATTCATACAACCCCTACCTCTTCTAAAACCACCCTGTACTTCCAAGATTGCATTCTCTGTTTTATCCTTAATCCTATTAATCAATACTCTACCATACACTTTTCCAACTACACTCAACAAACTAATACCTCTTGAATTACAACACTCATGCACATCTCCCTTACCCTTATATAGTGGTACAATACATGCACAAACCCAATCTACTGGTACCATTGACAACACAAAACACATATTAAACAATCTCACCAACCATTCAAGTACAGTCACACCCCCTTCCTTCAACATCTCAGCTTTCACACCATCCATACCCGATGCTTTTCCTACTCTCGTTTCATCTAGTGCTCTCCTCACTTCATCTTTTGTTATCTCTCTCTCATTCTCATCTCCCATCACTGGCACCTCAACACCTGGAACAGCAATTATATCTGCCTCCCTATTATCCTCAACATTCAGCAAACTTTCAAAATATTCCGCCCGCCTTTTCCTTGCCTCCTCTCCTTTTAACAACCTTCCATTTCCATCTTTCACTGTCTCTTCAATTCTTGCGCCAGCCTTCCTTACTCTCTTCACTTCTTTCCAAAACTTCTTCTTATTCTCTTCATATGACTGACCCAATCCCTGACCCCACCTCAGGTCAGCTGCCCTCTTTGCCTCACGTACCTTGCGCTTTACTTCCACCTTTTTCTCTCTATATTTTTCATACTTCTCTATACTATTACTCTGCAGCCATTCTTCAAAAGCCCTCTTTTTCTCTTCCACTTTCACCTTCACTCCTCCATTCACTGCCCTTCCTCATGCTGCCTCCAACAACCTTCTTGCCACATACATCACTTGCAATCCCAACAAAATTTTCTTTTACTAACTTCCACTCCTTCTTAGCATAGATAATGTTTCTTGGGTAGTTATTTTTTAGAGCCCATCAGAAGGCCGAACGGAAGCTCCAAGTATTCCGAAAAAACAGACAAGTGGGAGTGATGAAGAAATTGGTGAAATTTAGAAAGTAAAAAAACAAAGTAAAAAAATATTTTTTTTAAATTAGAAAAAGGCAAAAATAAAAAGAAATTGAATTTAAATTATTTTGTAAAGTCAAGTGTTAATGCTTTCAGCCATTTCTTAATTTTTCATGAAGTTTAATGTTAATTTTTTTCTGTCGTTTGCTAATGTGTTTTATAAAGTTAAGTGTTCATGTTTTCTGCCATTTGTTGATGTTTTTGCTGTTTGTCCTCCTCTGCCACCACTTCCAGACATCGCCTCACTCAAAAGACAAGGTTCCACATTTTCGTTATTCTCCAATTATTGCACTACTGTATGTTCCAATAATACTTTATTTACCGATATTAATGGTTAGATTAGGTACTAAATGATCCAAATGGTTGTATTTCATAGTGATTAGTACAGTACAGTATACCCTGTACCTTTATTATAAAATTTAATTTAATGTTTTTGTAGGGCTTGAAACGAATTAGGCAATTTACATGTAATATATGACGACATATGAAAAAATCATGATACGAAAGCTACTCCGGAAAAAATTAATTTTGTATCTAGAGGCATTACTGTACCGAAAAAGTGTTATCTGAAGCATTACAAACATTAGAACAAAGAGCTAGTGTGTGGCTAATCATGTAAATTAATGGGTTTGCTATTATCGTAAGTCAAGGCTTTGGTATCATGAGTCCTAGCTGGAAGTTTGTAAAACTCCGGGGAACTTTAAGATAATAGGTTGTTGATCTACCATGCCCCCTGGGGTGCGATGATTCTTAACTAGCATGAGAGGTTTTACAGGATCATATCGCTCGTTAGCATTGTTATTTTGTGGAAGAATATTCGCACACGTTTTGTGGAATCATAATGTTCAGGAGTGACAACTCGTTTAGACATGTTGGCCTGACCAACCCGTGGAGGAGTTGCCTCATGCACAAAGATGGTGGTGCGTAGTGTAATGTCGTCACAGTTAGGCACAGAGGTAGAAGGAGGTAATTTGTTAAAGCAGCTTGGCGCTGCCAAGTCTTGGGGTCTGGAATGGACACAGCCGAAGTGGTTTAACCACCCTCAATGAAGTGATGATATGTCTTATATTTTTTCATGAGAACTCTTTAGAGGAGATCGATGCTGAAGACCCCTGAGCGTATAAGGCAAGCCTTGCTCGTTTGAACCTGCTGTAGAATGGTAATAAAGGTCTTTCAATAAGGGAACGCAGAAATACTTCCATGAGAAGTAAGATCTTATCTGTATAATCTGACATGTAAGGTTTCCTACTTAACACACATGTAAGTGGTGAGGAAGATCTAAGCATAACAGGCTAATCAGGGATTGACGGTACTAATATTGGATCAAGCTTCGGGAGTGCAGCAGCCATAACCAAAGGATCCACCACAAGTACTGGTTCAAGCTCCTACTGTACTTTATCAACACTGGGTAATAAAACATTAACTAAGTTTTGATGGCTGTCGTCATTCGTGACTGGACCCTCAGCGGGTTCCTGACACAAAGGACCTGGTTGGGGGATAACGTTTGTTGCAGAAACACACTTTTGTTTCTTG
>NC_090765.1:7874465-7892058 GCF_036898095.1 Palaemon carinicauda | reverse complement strand
TAACGTGATTTAACCGAATTTGACCTTCATTTCAACCACAAATAAACAGATCAACCAATTCGGATAACTTTAAGTTGAATTGGTTGATGTTATTACGGATGAAATGAAGGTGAAAACCAGTTAAATCACGAAATTTCCTACAGGAAAACATATTTTCTGTTAAAATGGTTAAATATAAACACTGTTGTCATATATGATGGGTTAAAATATTTAAATATAAACACTAGTTCAACGGTGACACTTCCCTTATGGATGAGCTGCGAACGATAACATCAGCAATGTTACTAATGATACAGTGTTACCAACGAGGACGAATGGTACACAGAGTTACCAACGGTACGATGACATTACTAACGATAGCAATGTTAGATATTTGCATACGTATTTTAAATAATTTTTCTATACAAGTTTTACACAATACATAAAAAGTACAAAAAGGGCACAGAACCTAACAAACCCACCTAACCTAACCTAGGAGTTCCCCGGTCACAAAACACATATAAAGACTATTGAGGAATGACTTACCTTTTTGCAAATATTATCATCTTCCATGGGGGTAGACGACTTTTTCCCAAAAATGTACCTTTATAAGAAGCAACGGTATAACCACAAAGTTTCTTTTTGGTTTTTAAGAATGATGGTTTCGGTATTACAATAAAACACGTGAATGTCTTTCCTGTAAGATAGGAGGGAAACGGCACTTGGGGCACTGTAAGAGTTGAGGAATTACGTTGTGTGCTTTCAGGAAATTATCAACATTGGCTGAAGAATCATAAAAATCACCATGGAATTTAGCAAATGCTTTTAGGTAAGGAATACTGAAGCCGATACAAGTGTCTATAACTCATCCATCGCAAAATACGAAAAAATAAACCTCACTTGAAATGACGGTCACCTTACTAGGACAAAGGTTACAATCGAAAAGGATTTGGTGGAAGGGCTATGAACAGACCACTTAAAGAGACAAAGGAAGGGGGTAGGGAAATATCAGTTGACAACCCCCTTGTGTAAACTTTGAATATGTATCGGCTCATGATTGGTTAACAGAAAAACAACGGAGTGTAGAGGGAAACATGAATGAAATGTATAGGGAAACATGTCCAGAGAAAGTATTTATGTGAAACAGGGGAGTGAAAAGGAAATAACAAAAGAAATAAATCCAATATAGGAAGATGAAATGGAATGTATGGTAAATAATATTGTATGGGAATATAAAATGAGATGATTTTAAAAGAACTAGGATAATAAAACTACTAATAGGATGGGGAAAAGCTACTGCGCAGGGGGGGCGGGGTTTCTGCATAGGACGAAACTGGTATGCACGAACGAACGAACATACGGGTGCTAATGTTAGCATGGAATGCTAACATTTGATCTACATCAGACGTTGGCAACACTGATTACTGTATTTTTTCATGAGACAATCTTTGCAACGGCGCCTCCAAAGTTTATCCAGATATACTGTTTTGTATTTTCCTCCGTTTTTTATACATTCAAGAAGTTAATGTATAGAGAAGAAAAGGTTTGATTTACGATTATATATCGTTTCCCCAGTATGATTTCCCCACCCAAAACACCAAGTTCCCACTGGGGGTCCCCCATTATCGTCGAATATAGATGTATATATATTTCTGAAACTATTAATTGGCGACGGGAACGAGTGTCATTTTCAAAGAAAGCGTAATTTCTTCTATAAGAAAAAGTAGTTTTTTTGGGTAGTTTGTAGCGCTACGGCCAAGCGTCCTAATTTGCTTATTATCGCTCCGACTGTTATCTTGTATAGAATAAAAACGTTTGGAAATGGTCTATGGATCTTAAATATGTGCTTAAACGCACACTTTTGTTTTTTGCCAAAAACCCTAAATTACCTGAAAATTTGTGGCTCGAGTTCTTACTCTGGCCACGAATCTTCTCGCTCCCGTAGTAGGTAAGGGGGGGTCCAGGGGGGCGAAGCCCCCCTGGGTAAGGATACGGCTTTTAGCATAGGTTAGGTGGGTTTTTTAAGTTAGCTTCTCCCGCCAAAATCGTTTTTAGAACGAAGGCCACAGTTCAGAATATTCTTGTTTTCCCCGATCTCGGTTTTAGAACGACGGCCACAGTCCACACCACTTTATAATATTCCCATTTACTATGAATGAAAACGGATCTGGCCGTCACCCTACAAAGGCTCCGTTTTTTTCCTAGGTTACATTGCCCTGTAATACACCACAATAAAACCAACTAATCAAGTAATAGACTTGAATAGAGCTGGTAGAGAGACGAATGGTTACATTTCACGATTAGAGAAGAAGAAATCCTATTGGTGGAGGAAAAGTCTGTGCAGGGAGGAGGGGGTTTTTGCACAGAAGGTCGAAACCTGCTGTGTACAAGCGAACGAACGAACAGGAGCGTCTACAGCCGGCAAGTAGAATGAGAAAAGTTAGATGAAAACCACTGCTTATGTTAGCATGTTACGCTAACACTTGATCTACACCAGACGTTGGCAGCACTGGTTACAGTATTTTTTCATGAGACAGACTTTGCAACGGCGCCTCCAAAGTTCATCCAGTTATACTGTTTTGTCTTTCCCTCTGATTATCATACTCCAAGAAGGTAATGCATAGAGAAGAAAAGGTTTGTTTTACGATTATATATAATTTCCCCACCCAAAACCCCGAGTTCCCACTGGGGGTCCCCCATTAAAGTAGGATATAGATATAATTATATATATATTATATATATATATATATATATATATATATATATATATATATATATATATATATATATATATATATATATTTCTAAAACAATTCGGTATACGGTACTATTGTACTGTATTAGAGCAATGTGAATCTGTAATACAGTCAAACTTTACAACTCAATATTCCCGTATTTCGTATACGTAAGGGGGTAATATGAAAATATTAACATCATAACTTGGTCGACAAACATTTACCACTTACCTATATGGAATAACGTTGATTGACGGTTACAACTTCTTGCAAGTAAGATTTCGGTGATTTTACACAACAATGGTGGGATGGGAAGGAAGAACTACAAGGCGAACTGATCGACTTGATAGGTCGGGAACGGATTGCTTACAGAACGAACATCAGCTGAGTGAAGATAGTTTGGTACTTGATTTACGAGTCGACCCGCCCCATCTAACAACGTAGAGAGTTCACAAACAGTATCGCGATGAGGTCTACCGTCTACACGTGGACCACTGGCAAAACAGTTACTACCAAAGACTATATACTGAAGGAAGATAGGAAGGCTGAGCCTAATACCACTCAAATGAGTGTGCTAAGTAAAGATGCCAGATACTCCCATGCGAAACGAATGGCTCCATCTATTGAGCGAGCGGTAAACATTCAGAGCGTTAATACTTACGGGAATATATGATGACATTTGATTGTAAATTTGCCTTATATTTGTTCATAATTTGCATTACTACGTCAGTATATTGTATTCTTATATTTATGACATTCTTAGATTTTAGATAACTAAATTGCAAGTTTACAAATAGGCACATACAGTATATAGATTAAGAATGCTTATCCTCAAGTTTTTCATTCTATTTTATCAGAAACTTAATAGCTATATCTCTTATAATCCAGTTAATTTTCTTGCAAATTTATGTATTGTATAAAACAATTATTTTTAAATGTTCTATAAAATATCACACTCGAATAAATTAAAACATACTGTATACCTGATATGTTTAACTTAGCCACAAGTTCATTTGTGTAGGCATACATTTAATCACAGTTTGTAGGTCACTGTAGGATGGAGATATTAAGTGTTTACAAAACATAATTGTAATTTTCTATTTATTGAAACGGAAAGGCATAGTGCACTCATATATACTCTTTAGTAATATAAAATAAATTTATAGATATACAAAAAAAGGGAACAAAATAACTCACTAAATTGTATCACCCATAAAAATAATCAAAAGGTGGTTGGAAATAGAAATAAGGTAGCATACAAGCCACCCAAAAGTGCAAGATAGATCACATGCAAATGAACTTTAATAAATTATACACAAATAAGACAAAATAACTCAGTAAACAATATTGCACATATAAAAACTGTAAAAAAAAAATAATAATAATATACAAACAAACCAAAATTACATTATGAATTACATGCAAATAAATTCTAATATAATTATAAATATGAGAAAACAATAAAAAAAAATAAAAAAAGGATTTCTTCATGAATTGAATGCATCGTGCAAACGTAAGACAAAGCAAGTATGCAAACATAGAAAGCACAGACAGTAAACAGACTTTCAATGTTCATGAAAATACAAATACAAACAAATACAGTTTACAAATACTGTAAAATGTTAGTCTTTATTTAGGAAATAGAAAAAAATAAGTAGACAAGGAACACTAATAAAATAATATGTTGAAGCAGTATACTCCTGTAATGCTACCCAGGTGTGCAAACATGCTGAAATATTCATACACTTATAAGTTAAATCAAAGTTAAATATAATACATACCACAAAACATGTTCCTAACGACAAATATGTCAGGTCCCGAGGAATACATTATTTCAATAGCTTTATGACCAAATAAAAATGTTTGAGAAAAATGTATTGCGGATGCCTAGACTGAATCTTATACTGTATTCATTATCAGGGGGGCTTACTCATGAGTAGCACATATTTCATGTATTATACTGTTAGTACTCACCGTTCTTTGTCCTTAGGGAACCTGTGAAACACCTAGCGAGGATCGGTTTCTTTTTGTTTATTGCAAAAACATACTGTGTGACTTATTCACTGTTGGCGCCATGATTTCGTTGTGTCAACTGTCAAATTCTGAATATTAACAAACAGACGACAAACGATGTATAACTACAACGCCATCTAAAAACTGAGCCGTCAAACTATTGTGTTCACTTTGGAGTTGCCAACTAGTGTATTAACATTCTATTTTGAGCCTTCCTATCTTTCTTCAGTATATAGTCTTTGGTCGGAACCAATGAGAACTTTATTAACTGTTGGGGCTACGGTCCCACATCCACCCAGACTGCTGTACGCTGCGAACAGGACTACTACATGTTCCGGTGGCCCACAAGTCGGAGACTTTAGCAACAATTGTCCATTCTTTAAGAACCCAGTACTGTATTATAGAATGCTGCTTAATTTTTTCCAGGCAAACTGATAACGAAAAACTACGCCGGTTAAAAGAAAGCAGAACTAGAAAGATGTTTTTTTTTTTTAATCTGATTTATATATAAATAACGTCAAAACGACCAAGGTATGGGCTGAGAAATTGCATGACGTTTAGGTTGGTTAACTTCGTTCGTTCTTTGTTATCAATAATCAAGGCCTAGTGAGCGGCGACCCACTAAGGGCCCGGCCAGACAAAGCGCGGCTAGCGGCGAGGTTAGCGGCAAGAGGCTCCAGCTGAAAATTGAAACCTTAGGTATCTCATGTAGGTGGCCAGATAGGAGGCGCGGGAAGCCTCAAGCCGCTGCAGTTGCCGCCAGACCACGTTTCACGTTTTAAAAAATCGCGGCGGCTCGAGCGTCTTCACCCAAGATTACGCCATTTTTCATCAGTTTCTGAAGGGGTACCGTTCAATTGTTCGTTTCCAGCCATTACTAATCAACAATTTATTGAGAAGTGTTTCGGAGAGCAAAAATAAATTAAATAAATGGAAGTTATGGCAATCAACTGCAAATGGATGGTAATAAAATAGTGGGTAGGCCTACGCCTTTTTGTGCTTTGCAACCTATTTAATCACCATTCAGTTATATATATTGTAAGGACACCGGTCCCTTTGTCGTCCAGAAAATCAACAAACTGTTTATTTATTTGAATTCTCCTTTTGCCACACTGTGGTTTCTCATGTACAGTATATGTATTCTGCTCTATCAGAGCTACATTTTGACATAAGTATTATTTCATTAAATGTTTCTGTTAACTCATAATTTGCATATTTGTAAGTGTAAGAAAACACATATATTTTGGCGGGCAATTCAATCTGATTTGGCGCCAGCGCCATCCTACCTTTCCGTCCGCACCTTGTAATATACTCCCACGCACATTTGAATAAAGTATCAGTTGATCTTGGTGATGCTTGTCTCACTGTCCTTACAACTGGTGACCTCGGAGTTGAAAGTAGCATCAGTGGTTTTGGCTTTGCCATTAACGGACTTATTACGGCCGTGCTACCTTCCCTATACTCCGTTACCTTAGGCGTGAGCCTGCCTTTGGTTCTCCCACACTTCGGTGCATGTAAGGCAATAGGATGAGCCTAACCGACATATCAACTTCTCACCTCTTCGCCGACTCGTCGTCTGGCCACGATGCAGGAAGCAACATGCCCATCGCACCCAACAGCCTCGCCTCTACGTCCAAAGTCAAACTGCTGCCCTTTTCTCAACACAACACAACACCGCTTCCTGGTTCCTGAGAGCAGACGTACTCTTCCGTGTCGCTAGACTCAGCGACTCCTGCGCCAAGGCTGACATCGTTCTCACCTTCCACATATCAACTTCTCACCTCTTCGCCGACTCGTCGTCTGGCCACGATGCAGGAAGCAACACGGCCATCGCACCCAACGGCCTCGCCTCCACGCCCAAAGTCAAACTGTCGCCCTTTTCTCAACACAACACCGCTTCCTGAGAGCGGACGTACTCTTCCGCGTCGCTAGACTCAGCGACTCCTGCACCAAGGCTGACATCGTTCTCACCTCCATACCTGAAGAGGTATTCGACAAGATTTCCCCATGGCTCGACGCCCAGGCCGGCCAAGTTTCATACGACGACCTGAGAACGAAACTCATCGGTATCTACTCCCTCTCTGTCTCAGCAAGGGCACAGAAAGTCCTGGACCTCGCTGGCAAGCCCATGGGTGACACCTCTCCTGTCGAGGCGTGGGACGAGTTAACCGGCCTGCTTATGCTCCCTGAAACAGACAGCAATGGCTGACGACGTGAGATTAGCTTATCTCGCGAGATCTTTCTTCGACGCCTATCACAGGACGTAAGGGCCCGATTGACAGACACCGACACGGTCCTGATGAACGAACTCCTGTCGAAGGCTCAGAAGCTCCACGAGCCCTCCAACGCATCTCGCCTCGGAGGATCATCGTCAACACCGCCTTCGTTCTCCTCCTTCAGCAGCTGCTCTTCCATAGACTCCTTGGCAACGGCCCCTGAGGACGACGAGATCAACGTTCTATCAAGAAAGAAACCGCCGCAACCAACACGACCGAACCCTAGGACTAACCTAGCATGGTGCTTCTACCACCAACAGTTCGGCAGCGACGCCAAGAAATGTAGAGCACCATGCAGTTTACCTAAAAGACGACGCCAGAAGCATCCACCTGCCACCATCGCAGCCGCAGGTAACCATAACAAGAATGGTTTCTATATCCTCGATACCATTTCCAACCGTAGACTCATGGTAGACACCGGCGCAATGCAGTCAACGTTCCCACCTTCCAAGTCCAACCTAGACCGTGGTCCCGACAAAAACGCTCCCTCACTCATCGCCGCCAACGGATCTCCCATACGGTGCTATGGGATTAGGACCCTCAAGATATCTATCATGGGCCGTTCGTATTCTTGGCCCTTCGCCATCGCTGACGTCAATCGCCCCCTCCTCGGTGCGGATTTCCTCGCCCACCACGGACTCCTCGTCGATGTCGCTAACAAACGTCTCATCGACACGGGAACCTGCCAGTCCCGCGCCCTAGAACACGGCCCTGCAACAATGTCCGTATCCGCCGTAACGACGCACCCCTACGCCGACCTCCTACAAGAATTTCCCGAGGTTTTCAAGCCCGAGCTCCGACACTCGCCAGGTTCCCCGTCCAAGCATGGGATCTACCATCACAACGACAGGACCTCCTACTCACGCCAAATTCCGCCGCCTCCCGCCCCAGAAACTGAGGGATGCCAAACGCGCCTTTGAGGACATGGAATGCATGGGTATCTGTAGGAAAGCATCGAGCCCCTGGGAATCGCCCCTACACATGGTAAAAAAGCCGGACGGGTCCTGGAGACCTTGCGGCGACTACAGGCGCCTCAACATCATCGACAACCACTAACTAGACCTTATTGAGGCCCCTACCGGGTAATTAAGAAGACAACGAAAGCCTTCCTTCTCGACGTCCATGGCCAAGAGGACTGGGTCTCAATAGACCGCGTGAAACCAGCGTTTCTCGAAGGAAGCGACACCACCTCCGCCGGACCTGGCAGATTCAGAGTGCCACCTCAAAACAAAGCGCCCAACGAAAGAAAAATCATCAAACGACGACAAGAGGAAGAGATCCTTACGCCGACCGCCGGCGCGCTCCTCCGTTCAAAAACAAGAGGAACCCTCCGACGCCCAAAAAGATACGAAGATTGATCATCAGCCCTCAACGCCGCCCGATGTCTTGGGGGGGGGGGAGTATTTGTAAGGACACCGCTCCCTTCGTCGTCCAGAAAATCAACAAACTGTTTATTTATTTGAATTCTCCTTTCGCCACACAGTGGTTTCCCGTGTATATGTATTCCGCTCTATCAGAGCTACATTTTGACATATGTATCATTTCATTACATGTTTCTGTTAACTCATAATTTGCATATTTGTAAGTGTAAGAAAACACATATATTTTGGCGGGCAATTCATTCTGATTTGGCGCCAGCGCCATCCTACCTTTCCGTCCGCACCTTGTAATATACTCCCACGCACATTTGAATAAAGTATCAGTTGATCTTGGTGACGCTTGTCTCACTGTCCTTACAGTATATATATATATATATATATATATATATATATATATATATATATATATATATATATACACACACACATATATATATATATATATATATATATATATATATATATATATATATATATATATATAGAGAGAGAGAGAGAGAGAGAGAGAGAGAGAGAGAGAGAGAGAGAGAGAGAGAGAGAGAGAGAGAGAGAGAGAGAGAGAGAAATTTCAAATGTGAAAAGAATCGTATGTACATTTAAACAATATATCTTATGCAAATGCTAGTTAATTCTGGAATGAAAGGGACAATGATTTTTCGTGAACTTATCATATTAGAAGCAATTATAATACCTGGTAAGAGAGAGGTTGAAGTTGTCTATAGTTCGACGTTTGTTTTTTGAGCCTGATTCCAGGAAGGATGTTGCCATCAAAGAATCAAAAGACCTGTGAAATATGCAGAGATCCATTAAATCTGTCACCGTACAAACGAGACTGCCGACATTAATTTCAAAATTAACTTATTTTCCCTTCTCTGTTTATTAAAATCGTGAATCCAGACTCATGTGTAATTTATAGTTCAGATCAAAATAACGATTTTCAATCGGAAGTAATTTCCTACTCAAACACCATCGTCATGTTTACGAGGAAGGCTATCAGCTGGGAGTGAGGAGCCAGAGAGGTGTGGCGGTTCCGGTGTGGCCACCCAACATTTTGTTGCTGGTTTGCCGCCGAGTCATGCTGCTAAGTTTGCCGCCGAGTCATGCCGCTAAACCTCGCCGCTCATCGCGCTTGGTCTGGCCGAGCCCTAATAGAGGACTGGTCTACGCTGAAGCCTCTTTTCATGTTGGGCCACATGGGATATGACTGACATCCTCCGATAAGAGGTGGATAACCTGGCTTGCTCTTCTGAAATAAACCAACCCCTCTGTTGACGACCTGGAAAATATAAACATGGACCTCGGTACAGACAGCTCCAACTTGGGTTCTAATATTATAACATTGGAACCTTATTCGAGTTATGTAAAGAATGATAAGAAAACACTAGAGAAGAAGAAGATGAAGAAGAAGAAGAAGAAGAAGAGAGAGAGAGAGAGAGAGAGAGAGAGAGAGAGAGAGAGAGAGAGAGAGAGAGAGAGAGAGAGAGAGAGAGAGAGAGAGAAATGATGACAGTACAGAAAGATGTAGAAAAGTAGAAGCATTACCTGGTCACTATGAAGTAGAGAATTATATAAAAAGATTTTATCATAGAATTTGAAAATGTACGAAATGAGCGTGTAAATGTTTTTAAAGCTAACAGGGAAATAGTTACTATATGTGGAGGGCAGCCAAAAATTCTACCACAGAGAAATGGAAGTCTCTTGATAGAGACACTATCCCTAATACAAGGTGAAAGATTAAAAACACTTACTACATTGGATGGTCATACTGTCAAATGCATTTCGCACCCCACTTTCAATCAGAGTAGAGGTGTGATATATGCTCCAGAATTGCTGGACATAGAGGAAAAAGAAATAGAGGATGAACTGAGGAGTCAAGGAGTAGTAAAAGTAGTCAGAATGAGAAAGAGAGTTGGAGAACAACGAATTCCTCTTGCTACTTTGATTATAACATTTGATCAATGCAGATTACCAAATGTTATTAAAGCTGGTTGGCTACCTTTGAAGGTGAAACCATATATCCCTTCACCATTGCAATGTTATTATTGCCAAATGTATGGCCATTTAAGCCAGAAATGCAAGGAAAAACTAAATAATAAGCCAGCTGTTTGTGCCAACTGTGAAAAAAATAGTCATGGAATATGCATAGAAAATCCAAATTGCATACATTGTGGGGAAGCACACCCAGCTACATCTAAAAGCTGTGTTAAGTTTATTTTTGAAAAAGAAATCCAGGCCATAAGGACCATGGAAAGAGTTACTTTTAGAGAGGCTCGTAAAAGAGCTCTCGAAAAGCAGAAAAGACCAGGGCAACATTTTTCAATTGTTCTGAAGAAAAACCTGCCAAATCACATGGACGAAAATTATATCCCCACTTATAACGTAAAGAAACATATAGTATGTAAGTACTGTAGTTAAAGAGGTTGAAAGTCCCATTGAAAATTCATATCCAGAAATTATAGAAAAATCAAAACAAATACCTAACGATCTGAAACGTATTCAAAAGCCATCTACTCCTATTCTAAACAATAGTTGAATAGTACAATCCTCTCTCAGGCCGTGTCCTTTCCTGATCTGATGGAGGTTCCACTTGAAACAAATTTACCTGGTGAACCTGTAGTGGGGAAGGTGCAAAACCTGACAGCTCACAACCTTTTAACCGAAAAAGACAGAGACCATCTCTCTCGCCTCCTACCATAAGAAACATTAAAGTCATGACTTCAAATAAATATGATGTCTTGTCTGCTGAAGTTTCTGATCAACTGGAAGGTAAATTGAATAAATCAGAAATTCAAGTTGAGGTCCACCATCCTCCTCAACAATTAGATCAGAAGGACACAAAGAAAAAGACGAACACACATGAGCACTCCCTTATAACTGTATGTCTACAGGAGAGCAAGCTCGATGCTAGCACTCATTGTCCTTGGGAGTATGTTAGCTATAGGACACCATATGATCAACGAGCAGGGAGCCATGGGGGAAGTCTCATATACGTTCGTCGAGATGTTCCCCAAATATCTTTGTCTATCTGTACCCCTCTGTAGGCAGTGGTTGTGCAGATTGATATAGGGAGAAAATACACAATCTGTTCTCTTTACTTGCCTCCAAATGATAACGTCTCGTGTGATAATATAGTAGAGGTCATTAAACAACTCCCACAACCTTTTCTCTTACTAAGAGATCTAAATAGTAGACATCCTTTATGGGGTGATGTTTTGGCAAACGCAAGGGGTAATAATTTGTCATCAATTTTGGAGAATGAAGATGTAGGACTCCTTAATACAGGAGAGCCTAAACACTTTCATGTTCAGACAGGTACCTTGTCCTGCATTGACATATCAGTTGCAAGCTTTAACTGTCTTTTCGATTTTAATTGGAGAACATCAGATGATTGGCATACTAGTGATCATACACCAATCATTATAAACACCAACAATGGTCCACCTTTACAGAGATTTCCACGATGGAATCTTTATAAGATGGACTGGGATAGATTTCGGGAGCTAAGTGAAACTGAAGGAAATGCAGAACAGTTTGAAAGTGTTGATGATGCCATAGACTTACTTAATGGAACTCTTCACACAGCAGGAGTCAATTCCATTCCCAAAACAACAGGGTTATTCAAACGACGGACAGTCCCCTGGTGGTCATCAGAACTAACTGCCCTGCACAGAGCCTCAAGAATGTCTTTAAGTCGATTGTGCAGGCACCGTACTGAAGAGAATTTAGTCATATACAAAAAATCTAGAGCACAGTTCCGTCGTGCTATGAAAGAAGCTAGGTGCCAGTCTTGGGTCTCATTTGTTTCCCCCATTAAAAGTAGAACACCAACATCATCTGTGTGGAGGAAAGTGAAAAAGATAGCAGGCAAATTCACCCACAAACCCACCACCAGTGTTAAAGGTAAATGGTCAGTATATGACTGGAGCAACCGAAGTTAGAAATGCCCTGGCTGATAATTTTTCAAAAGTATCATGCAAATGTAAAGGTACTCCTGGTCACCAGTATAGGTGCATTGAAGAAAAGAAAGTTTTAAATTTCGCAACAAGAAAGCAAGAGTCATACAATTCTCCTTTTACTGAAAGAGAATTTGATTCTGCACTTGCTACATGTAACGATACAGCCCATGGACCCGATGGAATTCCATATGCAATGATTAAACATACATTTTAATAAAAAAAAGTTATTTATTTTAAGGATTATTATAGAATATGGCATGATCATAGTTATCGAAGTGTTTGGGAACTAGCCATTATTTTAGCCTTTTGAATACCTGGTAAGGGTTTTTAGCAGCAAATTATAGGCCAATTGCATTGACTTCATGTTTATGTAAAATCATGGAGAAGATGGTCAATGTAAGACTGATGTGGTATCTTGAAAAGAATGGTATTTTATCACCCATTCAATGTGGATTCAGAAAAATGCTTTCAATGACTGATGTGTTGATATGACTTGAGTCCTCTATTTGTGAAGGCTTTGCTTCCAAACAGCACCATGTGAGAGTCTTGTTTGATCTTAAAAAGGCATATGATACCGCATGGAGATATGGTATACTTAAAAGAATTCATGAGTTTGGACTAAGAGGATAGCTACCACTATTTATTCAGTCATTTCTTTCACATACAGTTTATCAAGTGAGAGTGGGGAAAGCTCTATCAGAGAGTAAATGTCAGGAAGGAGTTCCTCAGGGTAGTGTTCTGAGTGTAACCGTGTTTGCAGTAGCAATTAATGGGATATCCTCAGTCATTCCCCGGGATGTTCTCTCAACATTATTTGCAGATGATCTCGCAATATCATTTGCTGAAGCTAGAATGGCAATGATTGAGAGAAAAATACAACTCTCAATTAACAAAATTATCCAATGGGCCGATATTAATGGATTTAAGTTCTCAACAAGTAAAACTACTAATGTTCATTTCTGTCATATCCAGGGTGCACATTCAGACCCGGATATATACATTAAAGGTTAGCGGATCCCATGTGTAGGTGAAGCTAAATTTTTAGGCTTGATATTTGATTGTAGGCTTACATGGGTTTCTCACTTGAAAGTGTGAAAAGCTAAATGTCTTGAGGCTCTGAATCTCTTAAAAGTATTGTCCCATACACCATGGGGGGCAGACTGCAATACTATTTTAAAATTATACAAGGCCTTGATTTTTTCCAAAATTAGTTATGGATGTGAAATATACTCCTCAGCCACCCCAAGCCAGTTAAAAATATGATTTAATACATCATGCTGGTATTAGAATGTCCACAGGAGCATTTAGAACCTCACATATCCCAAGTCTCCTTGTTGATGCTGGAGAGTTACCTCTAGACCTTTACCGAATGTCTTCCATTATTCAGTATTGGTTTAGATTACAAAGACTCCCTAATTCTTTAGCCTTTCAGACTGAAAGCCTTCTAAGGCACTCAACATACTTTGAGTTGCACCCAAAATCTCCTCAACCTTATGGGTTTTGGGTGAAACAATTATTAAACAGTCTTGATATAATTAGAATTAAGGTGCTTCCATTCAAGGTATCATCAATGCCTCCATGGAAATTACCTGAGGTATCTTTTTGTAAATACTTTATTGGAGTTAAGAAAAATATGATTGACTTAGAATCCAGGCCTCTTTTTATGGAACATGTTGCAGATAATAGGGGATCGACTTTTATATGTACTGATGGCTCCAAATCTGATGCTGGCGTTGGATTTGGAGTACATAGTAATGATTTTAATTGTAAAGGTGCACTTCCTCTAACAGCTTCCATATTCACTGCCGAACTGTATGGCAAACTAACCGCTATTGAGAAAATAGTGTTTGAAAAGGAGGGTAATTTTATAATTTTTAGTGATGCAATGAGTGTTTTTCAAGAAGAAGTTTTTAATTCTAGTAACCCCTCTAGTTTTAAAGATTTTAGAGTGACTTTTTATTATTAGACGGAGAGGTATAATGGTTCGATTTTGTTGGGTTCCAGCACATGTAGGTGTGTGTGGGAATGAGAAGGCAGATTCACTGGCAAAGAATGCTGCATCCGAGTTGCTGCCAAGAAGGTATCCCATTCCGTGTAATGATTATCTACCTAACATCAAGAAATTGCTTTGCAATAAATGGCAACAGCAATGGGATAGTCTACTGTAGATGGCAATATAATGAGAGAAGTAACAAATGTCATAACTCCTTGGAGGTATAACATGATGGCGCGAAAATGGGAGACTTCTCTTTGCCGTCTCCGTATTGGTCACACTCGGTTGACACATGAGTTTCTGCTGAAGGGCCAACACCAACCGTATTGTGACAAATGTTTGGTACCTCTAACAGTGAGGCATCTATTGACTGAATGCCCCAATTATAATAACTTGCGGAATAGATATTTGTGTGAGGCTCGAGGTGAGGGTGGCAGGTTCATCCTTACCAAGATTCTTGGACATGATGTGTCCTACTATGCAAGTGGCATTTTTAGATTTATTTCAGAAGCGGGTTTTTTGAAAACTATCTAACTTTTATTATGACCTCAACTTTTATGGTTTTAATTGAATATTCTTTAATTCTTTTATATATATATATATATATATATATATATATATATATATATATATATATATATATATATATATATATATATATATATATATAAACTAAATGATACCGGCATCAATGACCTTAGATATCAGGATGCCTGAAAACTTCAAATCAATGAATCAATCCAAACCTACCACCAGTGTTGAAGGTGAATGGTCAGTATGTAACTGAAGCAAATGATGTTAGCAATGCCCTGGCTGATCATTTTTCAAATGTATCATGCAAGTGTGTAGCACCTCCTGGTCACCAGTGTAGGAGCATTGAAGAAAAGAAACTTTTAAATTTTGCAACAGGAAGGGAAGAATCGTAAAATTCTTTCACTGAAAGAGAATTTGATTCTGCACTTGCTCATTGCAACAATACAGCCCCTGGACCCAATGGAATTCCATATGCAATGATTAAACATGTACATTTTAATACAAAGTTATTTATTTTAAGCATTATTAATAGAATATGTCATGATCATAGTTACCCAAGTGTTTGCAAACTAGCCATTATTTTAGACTTTTTAAAATCTGGTAAGGACAAGTTTTTAGCAGCAAACTATCGTCCTATTGCATTGACATCTTGTTTATGTAAAATCATGGAGAAGATGGTCAACGCAAGGCTGATGTGGTACTTTATCATCCATTAAATGTGGATCCAGAAAAAACACTCGATGACTCATGTGTTGATACGACTTGAGTCTTCTATTTGTGAAGCGTTTGCTTCCGAACAGCGCCATGTGACAGTCCTTTTTTACCCTTAAAAGGCATATGATACTACATGGAGATATGGTATCCCTAAAAACATTCATGAATTTGGATTAAGAGGAGAGCTACCGCTGTTCATCCAATCATTTTTTTTTTTCACATAGAGATTTTCAAGTGAGAGTGGGGGAGACTCTCAGAGAGTAAATGTTAGGAAGAGGGAGTTCCTCAGGGTAGTGTGCCGAGTCATTCCCCGGGACGTTCTCTCAACACTATTTGTAGATGATCTCTCCATGTTATTTGCTGGAGCTAGAATGACAATGGTTGAGAGAAAACTACAACTTGGAATGGACAGAATTATTCAGAGGGCTGATATGAATGGGTTTAAGTTTTTAACAAACAAAACTACTATTGTACATTTCTGTCATATCCGGGGATTACATCGTCCCGGATATATACATGAAAGGTCAACGGATCCCATGTGTAGGTGAAGCTAAATTTTTAGGATGGATTTTCGATTGTAGGTTGACATGGGTTCCACACTTAAAGGCATTAAAAGCTAAATGTCTTGAGGCTCTGAATCTTTTAAAAGCATTGTCCCATATATCATGGGGGCAGACCGTAAAACTGTTTTGAAATCATACGCCTTATTTTTTTCCAAAATTAGTTATGGGTGTGAAATATACTCCTCAGCTACCCCAAGCCGATCAAAGATATTAGATTTAATACATCATGCTGGTATAAGATTGTCCACAGGAGCATTTAGAACCTCACCTATCCCAAGTCTCCTTGTTGATGCTGGAGAGTTACCTCTAGACCATTACCGCATATCTTTCATTATTCGGTATTGGTTTAGGTTACAAAGACTCCCCAACTCTTTAGCTTTTCAGACTGCAAGCCTTGTAAGGAACTCTACATACTTTGAGTTACACCCAAAATCTCCTCAACCTTATGGCTTTCGAGTAAAACAATTATTAAACAGTCTTGATAAAATTAGAGGTAAGGTACTTCCACTTAAGATGCCATCATCCCCTCGGTGGAAATTACCAGAGATATCTTTCTGTAAATATTTTACTGGTGTCAAAAAAACAAAACATGACTGAATTAGAAGTTAGGTCTCTTTTTATGGAACATGTTGAAGAACATAGGGAATCAACTTTTATATGTACTGATGGCTCCAAATCTGATGCTGGCGTTGGATTTGGAATATATAGTAGTTCCTTTAACTGTAGAGGGGCACTTCCTCTAATATTTTCCATATTTACCGTGGAATTATATGGCATACTAACCGCTATTGAGAAAATATCGTTAAAAGAGGAGGGCTATCTTACCATTTGTAGTGATTCAAGAAGTGTCCTTCAAGCTTTAAAAGGTTTTGATTCTAGTAACCCTTTAGTTTTAAAGATTTTAGAGTGGCTTTTAATTATTGGCCTAAAAGGTATAACAGTTCGATTTTACTGGGTTCTGGCACACGTAGGTGTGTCTGGAAATGAAGAGGCAGATTCACTGGCAAAGAGTGCTGCAGCCAAGTTGCTACCAAGAAGATCTCCCATTCTTTGTAATGCTTTTTTACCAGCAGTTAAGAATTCTGTTTGTAACAATTGGCAACACCATTGGGATGGTTTAACCGAAAATAAGATGAGAGAAATTGCGATTGGTGTATCCCCTTGGAGGTATAATGGGATGCCCCGAAAATTGGAGAGTACTCTTTGTCGTCTCTGCATTGGTCACACCCGGATGACACACGAGTTTCTGCTGGCTGGCCAATACCAACCATATTGCAACGACTGTTTGATATCCTTGACAGTGAGGCATTTGTTGACTGAATGCCCAACTTATAGCACAGAAAGGAATAGATATCTTTTTGAAGCTCAGGGTGAAGATAGTAGGTACATCCTGGCAAAGATCCTTGGACATGATATGTCGTACAATGCCAGTGTCATTTTTAAATTTATAT
>NC_090765.1:7859465-7869465 GCF_036898095.1 Palaemon carinicauda | reverse complement strand
TTATATTTGGCGTACTGCAAGACAAAGGCCTCAGGCATGTCCTTCCACTTGCCTCTATCTTTCTAAGACACTTTAGAGCAGCAAATTTTCATAGCTCGTCAATCTACCGTCTTCTCTTCCTTCCCTGCTTTTTTTGCAATCTCTAGGGACCCATTCTCTGTTATTTGAATGTCCATCTATTATCTGTCCTTCCCATTATATGTACTCCCAATGTTCATTTCTTTATCTTACATGTTCTTAGAATATCCTCTAGTTTGCTCTCAGTTGCATGTTCTCTCTCTCTCTCTCTCTCTCCCTCCCTCTCTCTCTCTCTCTCTCTCTCTCCCTCCCTCTCTCTCTCTCTCTCTCTCTCTCTCTCTCTCTCTCTCTTAGCGTTACTCCCATCATTTTCCATAGCTCTCTCAGTGGTAATACAGGCAGGATCATCTGATTAAATGATTTTCTTTTTTTAGAGAGAGTGGCACTTTAATTTTCAAAATCTCATTTTGTTTACCAAAAGCTGTCCATCCCATGCTTATCCTACTCTTAATTTCGGTCTCATATCTTGGGGGAACACTTACTGTCTGTCCTGAATGCGTATATTCATTAACAATCTCTAGAGGTTCGTCCACAACCTTCAACTTTAGTTTCTGCCTTTTCATTAAACATTATCTAGCTTTACTTGCGTTCGTTTACAGTCATACATTTCTACTTTCTCTTTCCAAATCTTTTGTCATCTTTTATAATTCCTCCCATGATTCACTAAACACAACTATGTCATCTGCAAATCTTAAGTTGTTAAAATATTTCTCATTAATATTAATTCTTACATTTTCCCAATCTAAATTCTTAAAAACCTCTTCTAGGCATGTGAATAATTTAGGAGAGATAAGAGTCCCCTTGTCTAAATTTCTTTCTCAGTCGGAATTTTCTCACTATTTTTATGTACTTTTATTATTACTTTACTTCCCATAGATTTATCTACAAGCATTTTAATATAAGATTCGTCACTTTCTTGTCTCTGAAGGACTTTCATTACTGCTGAAGTTTGGACAAAATCAAAAGCTTTCTCATAATCTATAAATGCCAAGCATTCTGACTTGTCAAACTCTCTTGAGTTTTTCTTTAGCTGGTTAGCCTACTTACGGTACATGGTCAGTTGTAATACCCGCTTCTAAAGGCTGCATGCTCTCTTGGTTGATGAAAGTCTAGCTGTCTTTCTATTCGTCCTAAAATGACCTTTGTACGTATTTTATATACTACGGAGAGTAAACTTCTTAGGCTGTAATTTTTCAAACCTTTAAATACCTGCTTTAGGCTACTCCTCTACTGTTACGTTTGGTACCCGGCTCATTTTTTTCTTATATCAGTTTTATATAGAAATCCTCCACGTTTTTTATCACTCCATCTCTTTTGTTGATATTTCTATTTTCATTCTTTTTAAGCAAACATTTGTTGTCGTCTTGCTCCAAGTCTTCCTTTCATTAATTTGACGTTTCATTTCTTAAGTGTTTCCTCAATTTTGGTCTGATTGTGCTTAAAAATATCTTGGATTTTTAGTTTGTTTATAGTTTTGGATAATTCTGCTAATTCTATTTCATCACTCTTGCATTTTACGCTCATTTCCAATCTTTTCTTTGTTGGTTTTTGGTCATTCTGTCTTTTCCGATAGTCTTCCTTGATCTTGTTCAAAAACATTTCCACCTATAGTCCATGAGCCAGACCAAATTTGACTACCAAATTAGTTAACAGATCCAATCATGATTTTTGGTTAGCTTGATGTCTGAAGTATCCAAAAACGGGGCTTGGACATTTCAGTTCGGTAGCTCTGTGTCCCAATGGCGGACATCTTTAAAAATGGCCGCCGTTTTCGAGCTCTATGGTAGGTGTTATAAAATCTGTCCATAACTCTGCACCACATCAACTAATTGCCATGAAATTACTCTTATTTTAGTCAGAATTAAATCTATGTAACTTTATTGCTATACTCCATTCTAAAAGGTACGTTTTTATGCCAAATTATGCGTTTTTTGACAATTTTTTCCCACTCATCTAAGGAAGTTTGCCTCAGCTTAGGAAATTGGCACCAAATGATGAAGTTTGTTTTTGAAATACCTAGAAGGATTCATACAGCACCAATAAACAATAGAAAGTGATCAAGTTACCACTCACGTGACTCAGGGATGCACGTGAGGCAACACCTTTCGCACTGTGTATCCTGAAATCTGTATTTTTAAAAGAAGTACTTTGGAGACAAGCAAATGCACCGACTACTTAATATGTCACCTGAACACAATGAGCCACAATTAATATTGAAATTAATGAGTCAAAATGTCCTTAAACATTTGTAATTATGTAACTGCCGATGTTTCCTATGGGGATTCTACTCATCATCAGAGTCCCTTTCATCCATGTCTGGAACTATTTCCAACTCCTCATCATCTTTCATAGTGTCACATTCGTGCAATTTACAGGCTGGTGTGCAGGGTAATCCATTGTCAATGCATGCACAGCTGCCAGATTTGCATGATATAACATATTTGCATGACATCAGTGAAAGCACTATATCAGGTGCTGGTGCTCCAGCTATCCATTCAATGCCAATTTGCTCATCCGCATCAACTTTACATCCATATCCGTCTGTAGGATCTGGGATTGTTGGTGAGTTTTCAAGGCTTCATCTCCATATGGCTGCTTGATAATTGGCCCTTTTGGTGTGCGGTTGAAAAGCATCCTTACAAGGAGGCATTTGTCCTGAAGACACATCACCATTTCTGGAGCTGAATATTTCATATCTCAGATCATTTACAGTTGTGCTCTTTGAACTGTGTGAATACATGCTGCGGGCAAATTTTTATAGAGTTAAAAACAGTTCATCTGCAACACTCCATTCTCTCCCTAGAAAAGAATGCTTCCTTAAATCTGTCATTTGAACGAATCAAGTTAACTGCTTTGATCTTCCCCTGGCCAGAAAAAGCACTTACAGAATCACAGCCAGTCCAAGCAGGCACACCCAACAAAGCAGTGCACACATCCCTGCCAATGATAGTTGCCAGTCTGAAGATATCAATTATTCTGATTTTGTTCTTTCCTCGTCTCAGGAATAAGTGTCCACCTATCTTAGCTTCGAGAGCTAAAAGCATCACAAACACGTCAGTATCTTCCGAAAGGTTCAGCACATGGTTGTGTGTGCCTGCTGCATGCTTTGCATGGAGTGCAAGTCTCGTATCCGCTTCTTCATGAGAGGATGTCAGCTCTGGAACCTCTCTGATGCCATCCTTTGTAATTTCAAAACACTGTTCTGTAACAGTTACGAATAATGTAATTTCACCAAGGTGTTGTCTCACCTCCTCCTCCTTCCAGCTTTCTGCCAGAAACCTGGTCAGTCTGCTCTTGCTTTCCGTATTCGTAAGAAGGTGTTTTCAATTCTTAATCTGGTGTTCCAACTTCATATCATGGAAAAGCAGACTGTCTTTGGCCCCTCGACTAACCCTTTCAGCATTCTTAATGGAATGTTCAGTGTACACATCGAATGCCACATCAACTCGTTGGCTTTTGGAGCTATGATTCAGAATACTTTTAAGGATCTACTCAGAAAGTTCTCCAAATGTAGAATTTTCTGAACTATTCCCATAGCATCAATGATTGCTGCCCTTGGACCACTTGGTAAGTCAAACAAAAGCAGCTTGCTTTTCAAGATGTGAGCTTAGGTTTACTTTTGCAGTTTTCTTAAGAGTTCTATCAGCATTAACCAAAGCCCAAGGTTTGGGACCTAGAGGGTAACATAAGACCTCTTTCATGTCCAGTTTCTTACTTTGCGCTATAAGTAGCATGTGACCAAACACACGATTGTCCGCCTTCGGTACTATTTCCTTGTCTGTTCCTTTAATCACGATTCCTTTCTTCAGACCATGCGTCGTTGATCCTTCTTGTTCAAAAGTGGTACTGGTACTCTCTCTGGTGCACAAGATGAAACTGATGGTTGAACATTGATGCCATTCACACGATGTGAAGTTCCTGCACCACTCGGTGTTTCTTCCAGTGAGTGAATATTATCATATGCAAGTACTGTAGGGATTAAAGGATGTGTACCTAGAGGGATAAGTGGTGCCCCTAGGTCCACATTGCTCAGCTTCTTGATGCAAAGTGCTGTATCAATCTCCTCTAGGCAAGTGTAAGAGCAACCATGACCAAGTCGATTTAAAATGTGAATGAATTCAACATTACCAGATAGAGTCTTGATTACCCAAGGTAGCAGGACATGTTTTGGCGTGATGACCTGGCCATTGATTACAGCATACAGAATGTCCTGACCTAAAGACCAAGATTGTCTGTTGATTCGATCAGAGGGCAAAGCCTGTTGACCACCAATGAGGATCTGCAAAAAGTGAGTGAGGCATGCCGGTATATCGATGTATTTCTCTGTCAGTTCATCTGGTTTTGGAGGCCAAGTCTGTTCCTTCAGCTCATTTCTCACCTGGTCACGTAATATGACAGCTGTTTGAATAATCATCAGTTCACATTTTTGCCCTCCACTCAGCTCTGCCAAGGCACATTTCAAGTCTAGATAGTCACAAGCAATAGTGTCCGTAGTAAGTGTATGGGGACAAACGTAAACCCTTCGCTCATGTGTAAAAAAGGGCAAGATCTTGCAAAATTCTGTCTTGAGATTGTGGCTGAGATGATTCTTTGTTGAATCGCGGACTTCTACAATCTTTTCACTTAAGAGAGACCCTAGTTTTGAAGTAAGCTCTGTAAGCGGAATGATGTGTGGTTTTAAAAACAGATCACTGCGGATGTACTTGTACAAGTTAACCATGGTAGCATAAACTTAACTTTTGTAGGTATTTTCAGTTTGTTCATTGTTTCTGTCCACGACAGGGTGTTCTTTCACGTACACTTTATAGCAAGAGGCATGGTAATGGGCCTCAGCCGCCACTATATCCCTTGAAGTAACTGACAAAATCCTTAGATCTGATTTAAGAGTTGCAGCATCGCGAATTCGTACATCAGTATGCAAATCCACAGCCTGAATTAATTTTTCACGAGTTTTCAAACCTTTTGTATATTTTGATTTCTTTTCACAAAATATACAAATCTTTTCATATACACGTGATGTGTCGGATGTCCTCTGGCGTTTCAACTGTCTTGATTCTTCGCCTTTTTGTTCGTTTGTGTCAGGATAAGTTTAAAGCTTTGCAAGTGCTTTTTTATGTGTGAAGTCTGATCTGCGGCCATTATGGTACAGAGTATTAGGCTGTTCAGTCATGTCATGACTGGCAAGTTTCATTATTGGTTCAAACTGTCGAAATTTTGCTGCTTCATAGAGTGTTTTCCAAGAGGAAGCAATTGTCAATCGAACTAGTTCATCAGGCATAGCTAGCTTTCCGCATATAATGCAAGGAACCTTCTCAGATTTTAGTCTTTTTCTTTTTTTGGTACAGTCATTGTGATGCCGTCTCATTGATTGAAGAGAATTTCCTGTAACAAAATGAGGAGATTAGTGGAACTGAAGGCGTAATTGTGGGCCCTATGAACTTCACTCTCTGAAGCCCTAATATGTGCATGTTTTAAGGAAATGCATACATCTTTTAGTGTCTGATACACACACTGGACACTATCATACTTACTTGATGTTTTTACAATGAACCTTCCATCTGATTTTCCATTGTCTTACAACCAAAAATGCACTGAAAGTTAATGATGTAGTGACACCTATCAGTGACATGCAGTACTAGTTCACAGGTGTATGAGGGATAAAGATGTCAGGCTTACCTTGTCAGGTTAGTGAGGTATAAAACTGTTATAAAACTTGTCAGGTTAGTGAGGTATAAAACTGTTATAAAACTTGTCAGGTTAGTGAGGTATAAAACTGTTATAAAACTGTTTTCCCTGAATACATGTAGATAGCCAAACAACAAACAATATATTATAGGACAAGACAAGACAATGTTTCATTTAAGATGCCCAAAATATTTATTTTCAGTGAAATTCTGAAAATGTGAAGGTGTGGATATCAGGGTGGAATACCTCCTCCCTCACGAAAGAAACTCTTTGTAATATAGTCATTGGTAAATTCTAATTTCTCTAGATATTTCAAGCAAGAAAATATCATCATTTGGTGGCAATTTCCTAATCTGAGGCAAACTTCCCGGGATGCGTGTGATAAACATTGTCAAAAAGCACATTATTTGACATAAAAAGTTACATTTTGGAACAGAGCATAGCAAGGAAATTACGTGAATTATACATGTATACCCGGGGAATTTGATTCTGAGTAAAATAAGAGAAATTCCATGAAAATTGGTTGATATAGGGTGAATTTATGGCCAAATATCTGAACACATATCATAGAGCTCGAAAACAGCAGCCATTTTTAAAGATGGCCACCATTGGGGCACTAAGCTACCGAACTGAAATGTCCAAGCCCTGTTTTTGGATACTTCGGACATCAAGTTAACCAAAAATCATGATTTGATCTGTTCACTAATTAGGTAGTCAAATGCCAAATTTTGAGTTCTGGCTCATGGACTACTATCTCTTGTGCTGATTTCAGTATAAATATTGGTAGATTACTGTTCATTTCTTCTTGCTTCCATTTTATCATGTAACAGGGAGTACCTATTTGGCATTGATAAACTAAACTCAGGTTTATTATCTCATCAAAGGAGTGTTTATTTGCTTTCATAAATTTTGTTTTTCTTTTTCAATCCTTAGACCTAGACAAATTTAGCTTATCACCATTATATATATATATATATATATATATATATATATATATATATATATATATATATATATATATATATATATGTGTGTGTGTGTGTGTGTGTGTGTGTGTGTGTGTATGTGTGTGAGTAGAGAGAGAGAGAGAGAGAGAGAGAGAGAGAGAGAGAGAGAGAGAGAGAGAGAGAGAGAGAAACGTACGAGTATTAACCGAATATGTCACTTCCAATAGCACTATGTTACACGGACTAGCTAGATAACCGAGATCGTGGTATTGTGCAATTCCTGATAATCACAATGAAGCGTACATGTAATCGTAACCTCTTTACTGCAGTATTTGTGTAGCGTCACAATATATCATAGCGACTTTTGAAGTTCCCTCCCCAGATAACGTATTAAAAATAAAACTGAAGGTTGTATATCATATACATACATACATATATATATATATATATATATATATATATATATATATATATATATATATATATATATATATATATATATATATATATATATATATATATATATATATATCCCCTATCAAACACCGTTAATATAATTTACTTGAGAAATGAAGAGCGGTGTGAACTAGAATAACCTGTGTTCCTATTCTAAATACTTGACAGAAATTGGTGAGAAGGAAATGCATGTTTTTGTTTGTGTTGGTATTTGCTTGATTGTGTGATTTTTATTGATGGTTGTTATGATTACTCATTGGTCATAGCAGAAGGCACTGCATGGCTCCCTGGGCATATGCAGTAGTGGCTTGGCAATCGTTCACATTGGGGATCTTTTATAAAATACAACACAACTGAGTACGACTTCAATTTGTGCCTTATTAGATCCTCATTAACTACGTGTATTGTATAGGAATAATTTGAAGGATTCAACTTGATATAACGATCCTCATTAATTACGTGTACTGTATAGGAATAATTTGAAGGATTCAACTTGATAAAACGATTCTTATTAACTTTAACTACGTGTATTGTATAAGAATTATTCGAAGGATTCAACTTGATAAAATTATCCTTATTAATTACGTGTTTTGTATAAGAATAATTCGAAGGATTCAACTTGATAAAACGATCCTCATTAACTACGTGTATTTCATAGGAATAATTTGAAGGATTCAACTTGATAAAACGATCCTCATTAACTACGTGTATTGTATAAGAATTATTCGAAGGATTCAACTTGATAAAATGATCCTTATTAATTACGTGTTTTGTATAAGAATAATTCGAAGGCATGAAATTAATAGAACCAATGACAAACTTTTTGTCATCATATGTATAATGTAAGTGTTGAGTTTTTTTTCTTTTCTTTTTTCAGCCCAATATTTTCATTAGTAACGGTAGCGCCGTATCGTACAAGGTTGCTCTGTCCAATGGCTTTGTTCAGTCATGCAGAGAACGTTCAGTACTTGTACAGGATGAGTGTGTGGGTGTTACCCACGCCACGTCGACAGTAATGATGCAACGGATGTTGTTTGGGTGGTGAAGGGGGGTGGAGGGGGGTGGGGGTGGGGGGGGGGGAAGCGTTTAAGGTGACTTTTCAAGATTCATAATGCCACTCTTCATTCAGTATCATTCTCATTTGTCTGGAAATATTTTTATCTTTGTAATGATGATCAATTATGTTACTCTTTTTCTATTCTATAGTAGGGCAAGGATCTCTCTCTCTCTCTCTCTCTCTCTCTCTCTCTCTCTCTCTCTCTCTCTCTCTATATATATATATATATATATATATATATATAAATAATATGTATATATATGTTGGTATATATATATATATATATATATATATATATATATATATATATATATATATATATATATATATACATACATACATACATATACCAAGGCACTTCCCCCAATTTTGGGGTGTAGCCGACATCAACAAATGAAACAAAAACAAAAAAAGGGGACCTCTACTCTGCGTTCCTCCCAGCCTAACAAGGGACTCAACAGAGTTCAGTAACACACACACACACACACACACACACACACACACACACACACACACACACACACACACATATATATATATATATATATATATATATATATATATATATATATATATATATATATTAACCTCTCCTAACTTATGATCAAAATTCCTTTGACTCTCTCTCTCTCTCTCTCTCTCTCACACACACACACACACACACACACACATATATATATATATATATATATATATATATATATATATATATATATATATGTATATATATATATATATATATATATATATATATATATATATATATATATATATATATATGTATGTATATATACTGAGTTATTTATGAATTAGAGAACTATTGAATTTTATCTATCAATTAAAACAACCTTATATTTAATTTCATTTTCTCTCAAGTAGTATGCTACATAATTTTCTTCAATCCAACATATTCTTCAGGCATTACAATATATTCTAGATTAGAGCATACTAATTCTAAAGAATAATTCAGATATTGTAGAATAATAAGAAGCTAAAAGTGCTGTCCCTTGTAAGAAAAATATATATATATATATATATATATATATATATATATATATATATATATATATATATATATATATATATATATATAAGTGCAATTTCAACAGTTACAATTGCAAAAACAGTATTGTATTAAGCAGAGATGTTTATTTTTTTTTTCAATAGGTTTTTTTCTTGCGGATATAGGCTACTAATACATGATATGAAAAGTAAATCCCAGACTACAACAAGCCTACTAAGAACACTATTAGATAGGAAGTGTTTTGCAACTATTGCAGAATTTCAGTATGCAGAAATCAGAATGATAGTATAATAGAATGCCTAAGAAAGATATTCTAAGACCCTTTTTTTATCGTTTATTGTAAATAATTATCAAATGAACGACAACCAATGTAAGTCTGACGTATCCTGTTTCAAATATTCACATTTGGACACGAGTGAAACACTTAGACGTATATGTTGCGACTTGCGAATACTGTGTTAGTGGGTAGCCGCTCACTCTTGGCCTTGGTAACAAACAACGAACGAAGTTAACCAACCCAAACGTCATGCAATTTCTCAGTTCATACCTTGGTCGTTTCGCCGTTATTTATATAAAAATCAGATTAAGATAGACATATCTTTCTAGTTCTGCTTTCTGTGAACCTGAGTAGTTTTTCATCAGTTTGCCTAAAAAAAATTAAATGGCATACTATAATACAGTACCGGGTTCTTAAAGAAAGAACACTTGTTACAAACAGTCTCCGACTTGTGGGCCATCGAAACATGTACAAGT
>NC_090765.1:7844465-7851965 GCF_036898095.1 Palaemon carinicauda | reverse complement strand
TGCCGTATATTAGAATGTTGGGCATTTTTCCGCGAGTGCCCCTTTTTATTTGTTTTGCATTTTTTTGCTTAGTCATGTTACCGTAAGGAATTGGCAAGTAGTGTCGCAAAACTTATATTTTTATAGTGTTGGAAAGTGTTTCTAGATGATCTGGCTACCCATGCCTATTTTTTTTTTAGCCAGATATGGCGTATATATAAGTATGTGTTCGATTTTCCTGTGATTGCCATTTTTTCGTTTTTTCCCATTTCTTTCAAAATTACTACGTACTAAGGAACTATCACAGAGTAATATTTCATTTATATGTTTATTTGTCGGAAAATATGCCTTGATGGTTTGCCTAGCACGTGGCTGAAATTTTTTTTTTCTGAAATGCCGTATATTAGAATGGCCATTTTTCCACGAGTGCCCCTTTTTATTTGTTTTGCATTTTTTTGCTTAGTCATGTTACCGTAAGGAATTGGCAAGTAGTGTCGCAAAACTTATATTTTTATAGTGTTGGAAAGTGTTTCTAGATGATCTGGCTACCCATGCCTATCTTTTTTTTTAGCCAGATATGGCGTATATATAGGTATGTGTTCGATTTTCCGGTGATTGCCATTTTTTCGTTTTTTCCCAATTCTTTCAAAATTACTACGTACTAAGGAACTATCAGAGTAATGATTCCTCTAGATGTTTATTTGTCGGAAAATTTTGTTTACTTTTTTTTTTGATTGAATATCATCAAATTTTTTTAGCTAAAATATTGTTTTAAATTTTTTTTTTCGATTTTATTTCCCTTCAAAAAAAATTTTTTGGGTCAGAATTTTAATTTTATAGTCGTAAAATAATCGACAATTATCCAGCAACCCACCATACAATTTTTATGCATATCCAATAATAATTAGATTAGTAAATAACACCTTGAAATTGACATACCCTTCCTACATTTCAAGTGGCAGATTAGGGAGTCTGAGTCAGTGTGGTTGGCGGCCATTTTGTGGACATATCCGAAGCGTAAGCTGCCCTATCTATATATATTCTTGTTCCCTATAGAATTTGTGATATTTTGGTATATTTTTACCTGCATAAATATCATATTATATATTAAATATATGTATTTTTTTACGAAATTTCCAAGTACTCAAAAAATTACTTTTAGATATGGCCCCTGATATAAATGTAATTTACAAAATAATGAAGATTTTTTTACATATTTCTATTTTAGGATAACATATGTTTATTCCCTAAAAAAATTAGCCACTTCCTATTTCATTTGGGTACCCAAAAAAATTCATGAAATTTGGACAATTTTTTTTGGCCAAAAAAAGTTACCCTTTTTTTCTCATTTCAGATCTTCACCTCCATGGGTCTGACTTCATCCAAAATACATCAAGATGTGTCCTAAACATTCAAGAATCAATTCCTAAAAGGATTTGTGTATACTGTATATGTATAAACTTTTTTTTTATGAATTTTTATGTCAGGTCTTTTTTTTCTACTTAATTTTTTAAAATATTTATAATAAATAGTTTTTCTGCAGATGAGTAGTATTTATCTTTACAGTTGTTTTAAGCATTCATTGAAGTTTTTTTTGGCAAAAGAAAAAAGGAGGTTACTGCAAAAACTGATTTTTCAAGAATTTTTTTTGGCGTCGGGGTCGTTCGCGTCCGAGTATACCCTTAAAGGGGTGTCCGAGGACCGTACCTATCCAGGGTTAAACATTACACATGGGAATCAACACTGTCACAGGGTGAATTAATTGAGACTAGGACTAAATGGCACACGAGGTTTGGGTATAGGGGTTAGATACAAGGTTCAGTGGGTAGGATATCTTTAAAGGTTAAGGAAAAATGGGATGTGATAAGGAAGGGATGGGAGGTGGGGTAAGGATATTGAGAATCTCAAAATCAGACACCTTACCTTAGTAAAAGGATTCTGGTCCATTCCCTTAGTAAGAAGGACTCTGGTCCCTCCCTTATGGAGGATATGTAGACAGAGGTCCTGCCTCCCTGATGTCTTGAGGGTAAAGAAGAGGAGATGTTATCCTCATGGAGGCTGAGTCACGAAGAAAGATACCCAGTTATTCCTGGGTAGATTCAACCCCACTTGGTCCCCAATTGGGGGTGGTAGGGGGGATTGGCCTGACCACTGTCCTATTGGTCAGGCTTGGTGACGTGTCCCGACACCCCCATCAATAGGCCTCTTTCTCCTGGGATCTTGACATCGCCGCAGGATAAGTAAAGATGACCTAAAATGAGACCTCAAAGGGGGTTAGACTGGTATAGGATGGTTGGGTGAGACTCTGGGTAGGGTCCCAAAACTCGTGGCCGGCCGACGAAGTCCTTGCTGGTGGGGTCTTTGTTTGGTAGGAAAGGTGGCTTAATGACCGCCATTACTAACCGTATATACTGTATATGTATATATATATATATATATGCATATATATACACACATATATATATATATATATATATATATGTATATATATGTATATATATATATAATATATATGAGTATATATATATATGTATATATATGTGTATATATGTATATCTATATATATATATATATATATATATATATATATATATATATATATATATATATATATATATATATATATATGTATATCTATGCATATATGTATATATATATATATATATATATATATATATATATATATATATATATATATATATATATATATATATGTATATATGTATATATATGCATATATATGTATATATGCATATATATGTATATATATAATTATTATATATGAATGTATATATATATGTATATATATACTGTATATTTATGTATGTATATTTATACATATATATGTATATAATATATGTATATATACACGTATAAATATGTATGTATATATATATATGTATATATATACTGTATATGTATGTATATATACATATATATGTATGTATATATATGTATATATACATATATAGTATGTATATATATACTGTATATATATATATATATATATATATATATATATATATATATATATATATATATATATATATATATATATATATATATATATATTTGTTCCAACACGGTTACTTACTTAGAACTACCTTCTTAGGAGTTACTGGTAACTCTACCTAACCGACCAGCTTTTTTGTATAGTTTACCCTCTTTCCGTTTTCTAAGGGGTCAACCTCGGGCAGTGTGATATGTGCCCTGAGGCGACCCGTGGTCGGGAAGCGTGCTAGGTCAGGTCGGCGACCCTTTGTGTCCCCCGATCCTTTGTGCTTACCGCGTGTTACCCACGTTTCCCTTTCACTTTCCCTTTGCATCCTTGTGTCTTTTGGTGTATTAGCGTTGCATTATGGAGCATCCTCGTTGTTGCCCTGTGCCTGGGGCTGGGAAGTCTTGCGGGGCTTTCCTTTCTAAACCTGAGATTGATCCCCACTCCTTATGCTCCACGTGTAGAGGGAAAGTGTGTTCCCCTGCCTCTACGTGCCCTGAGTGTGCTAACTGGGGTGAGATCCAGTGGGTGCTCTTCGGGACTAAGAAGAAGAAGAAGGCGGCTAAGAAGTCGCCTAAGGACTCCAGTATCTCTTCGCCTGTGGTTTCTCCAGACGTCTCGGCAGACCGTAGCACCCGTCCTTCTTCCCCTACCCAGCGTAGGGGACGAGGTAAGTCCGTTGCGGGGAAGAGGCCCATTGCCCTTCCCCAAGAGTCTGATATTCCTGTGGGGGAAGTGTCCAGTGTGGGGCAGGCATGTGTGGGGCTTAAGTGTAGTGCGGAAGTGTGGGTAGGAGGCGAGGGCCTGGTGCCCGCAGGTCCCGTCTCCTCGGAAGATCCTATGTGGGGTAGACCGAGTGTGGATACTTCCCCGCCATCATGGTGTGTTTCAGGTGCATCAACCGCCGAGGGAGACACGGAAAAATGTAGTTCGTCGTCTTCCGACCCCACCATGTGGGTGGCCCCTAGGACTCCCTTCAGGTCTCCCGTTAGAGGAGAAGACGACGTCAAGCAATGGCTCTATAAAGGACTTGCTTGGTCCAATCCGGCTCCCTCGTCTACGCTAACCCCCATGTTTCTGCAGCCTCCCACGCCTGAGAAACGACAAGAATTTCCCCCCGCAGTCTTGGACGTTGTGAGCGGTCTGAGGGATTCGTCCTCATCCTCGTCGTCGTCGTCATCGGACTCTTCTTCTTCGTCGTCAGAGGACGAGGACAGGAACCTTAGCAAGAGGAAGAGGGAGAAATCCCGCAAAAAGAAGTCCCGTTCCCGTTCAAGATATGGTAAGAAAAGGTCGAAGTCCTCTAAAAAGAAAGCGAAGAGGAGGAAGTCCAAGGAGTGGGTGAATTTCACAGTGCCCCGGAGCGAGCTGTTTAGGTTTACCACAGCTGCGGCCGCTTCCGGCTGGCTCCCTAGAGCCTCGCCTTCTGTGTCTCATCCTTCTACCTCCTCCTTCGGACCAGTCGCCCGGCAAGAGGGGTCGAACCGGCCCCCCCGTGTAGTGACTAACCCAACGGTGGCCTCCGCTCCTTCCCTTAGGAAGGATGTACGGAGTATGAAGGAAGGCTTATGATCGACCACGGGCACTTTGGAGGCCTTCCTAAAGCACCAAGGGCGCCCGTTGGTCTGCATGGATCCCCCATCCATGGAGTTCCCCGTGGAACAAGGTACTCCCATGACGGATACCTTCGTCCCCACGGGGCAGCCCATACCACTGGCAGACTCTTCCAGCCTTGCCTTTCCCACCGTCACGGAGTACCCCCGTACGGAGGAACTGGTGACGGAAGACCTGGTGGAAGGAGGGGAGAGCTCGTCTGACGACATCTCCTACCGTAAGGTTCTGGCCCTAATTCGTCGGCATCACCGATTAGATGAACCTAAGCCCTCAGCTGCAAAGGCCGTGCTCTCCGGACTGTCCAGGATGATCGACAGCCCGGTGCAACAAAAGCCCTCTTTGTCTCTCCCTCTCGCTCCAGACGTGAAGTTGGTTATGCAACAAATAGACGAATACCTAGCAGGACTGGCGGAGGCCCCCAGAAGCCAGAGTTCCTCCAAGCTTCTTCCGGGCCTGAAATCCCAGAAATGTTTTTACGTCCCAGAAGGGCATCGCGGTGGACCCCGTGCGGTAGAAGCAGCGGTGACCTCACTGAACCAGGGAGCCTCGGAAGACAGGGCCTCCACTGCCCCCATGTGCTTTTCCCCGTCAGAAGCCTCTATGATGGAGGACATGGCACAGGGCCTGGTCTACGTGTCCTGGTTAGATTGGTGGTCTTGCGCCTTGGTGGGGTTTCAGGCGTCCCACGACCTCTCCCTCCCGGACAATCAGGCCATGCTGAGGGATCTAGTTAGTTCGGGAGGCAAGGCCTTTACGTTTTTATCATCCCAGTCTCTGTCTGTGGCTACGAACTGGGTTCTTAGGAAGAGGGATACGGAACTGAGCAAACTGGTGCGGAAGTTACCGGACAGAGAATCGAGGAGACTGAGGAATTCCTCCGTGTGGGGAAATGACATTTTTGGTGGAAGATACATTGGAGAAAGTGAGGAAGGTGAGAGACGCGGACCCTAAGCCCCCCCCCCCCCCCCCTATGAGGAAGTCCGGGTTTAGAAGAGCACCAGCAGACGTCCCTCACTCCTCACAGGCCACCCCCTTGCTGCCTCGAAGAGAACCACCGTCAGCTCCTTGGCTTCAAGCCTCTCAGCAGCCCACCCGTAGGACCACCGCAGGCCCTCAGTCAGCCTTCAGACCCTCCTACAGTAACTCTAGGAGAGGTCGCTCTGGCCGCTCCTCCAGAAGGAGGTAGGAAGAGAGGCCCCCTACTCCTACAGGAGCCCCTAGTAGGGGGATGCTTCAGACATTTTGGCAAGCATGGCGGGATCTCGGTGCGAATCCCTGGACGGTGACGGTCCTGAAAGAGGGCTACAGACTCCCTTTCCTAGAAGAACCTCCCCCTCTCATCCCAGCCCACCGGGCCGAGTGGCTGGTTCCAAAGAACCCCTTGAAGAGGTCGGCGCTACAGGAGGAAGTAGTGTCCATGATAGCCAAGGGAGCTTTAGAGACAGTGGAGAACCCCGGCCCGGGTTTCTTCAGCAGGCTCTTCCTTGTGGAGAAATCGACAGGAGGATGGAGGCCGGTCATAGACCGCTCAGCCCTCAACAAGTTCGTCTAAAAGACGGACTTCAAAATGGACACCCCCAAGACAGTGCTAGCAGCCTTGAGGGAGGGGGATTTCCTCATGTCCCTCGACCTCAAGGATGCCTATTTTCAAATCCCCGTGCACCCCTCTAGCAGGAAGTTCCTCAGAATCAAGTGGGAGTCCAGTGTCCTGCAGTTCAAAACCCTGTGCTCGGCCTATCGACGGCCCCGCAGGTGTTCACGAGGGTTTTCACCACAATCTCGGCATGGGCGCATGAGAAAGGCATACGACTGATCAGGTACCTGGATGACTGGTTGCTTCTTTCTGCCTCAAGGGAACAACTGAAGGAGCAAGGCTTGATGTTGCTTGACCTCTGCAAGGGATTAGGGATCACGGTCAACCTAGGAAAGTCCCAACTAGTCCCCAGCACCAGAACGACTTACTTGGGGATGGTCCTGGACACCCAGTTAGTAAGAGCCTTCCCCTCAGGGGAGAGGTTAGCCAACCTGGAACATATCCTTCAACCCTTCCTGACGGGCCAACCCAGGCGGGCCAAGGACTGGTAGAAGTTACTGGGTCACCTGGTTTCGCTGGAGAAATTAGTACCGCAAGGGAGACTCAGGCTCCGCCCGGTACAGTGGAATCTGAAGGAATCGTGGACCCAAGGCAAGGAGCCCCACAAAATAGTCCCAGTCCTCCCGAAGACGAGAGAGACCCTTCTTTGGTGGAACATCAGGTCGAACACAGCGAAGGGAATGCCCTTCGCCCCCGATCCCCCGGAGATGCTGTTATTCACAGACGCATCGAAGGAGGGTTGGGGAGCACACCTGCTAAGGGAATCGACAAAAGGGCAGTGGTCCAGCGAGGAGGCGTCTCTCCATATAAACATCCTGGAGATGATAGCGGTTCTGAGGGCGTGTCGACAGTTCGTACACTTCCTGCGAGGAAACACTGTGGCGTTAATGTGCGACAATGCCACAGTAGTGGCGTATGTAAAGAAAAAGGGGGGCATGAAGTCAAGAGTTCTATGCGCCCTAGCCACGGAACTGTTAGAGTGGACGACAGAAGAAGGGATAGAACTGACGGCAAGGTTCATCCCAGGAAAGAGGAACGTGATGGCCGACGGCCTCAGCAGGGCGGGTCAAGTGATAGGTTCAGAGTGGACCCTACACCTGGAGGTAGCTCGAGCAGTCATCCTAATGTGAGGCACCCCAGTGATAGACTTGTTTGCCACACGTCTGAATGTCCAACTCCCCGTGTTCTGTTCTCCGATCCCAGACCCGTCGGCAGCGTTCGAGGACGCCTTCCAACATCCCTGGGACGACCTCGATGTGTACGCCTTCCCTCCCTTCAGTTTGATCAGGCAAGTGTTGAACAGAGTGAGAGCGTC